>NC_060253.1:82440765-82746357 GCF_921293095.1 Ischnura elegans | reverse complement strand
CTGGCTGAAAGCCCGAAAAAGATTCAACAGTATTCAATATCATCAGTACGGAATAATCATAAATCTTTGTTATATTATCGTTTCTTCTGGACCTGGAAAAAATAGCGAGGTTTTAAAATGATACTCATCGCGTCACTCTGAAAGGTATCTGTTTTTATTTTTTCCATCAATGGAAGCCTAGCACGTAGACTCTAAGTCCCTCTAGGATATGAAACCCATAAAAAAATTAACCCAGATAAAAATGCAGGGAAAACTGTGACTTCAATCGGCGGATGAAGAGAAATGCAATGCAGAGTGAAGAATCAATTTATAGTAGCGGTGAAGCTCAAGGAGTAGCATTGAAAACTGGGAACAAAAAAAAGTATACTGGAACCACTCGCTATTAAAGTCAAGCGCACAGCGGATCTTATCGAACCTCATAATTATTATATTACACCTTGAAGTACTTTACAAGGCATACGGGGCTTAAGTTGACGGCTACATTCAGTTTTGAGCACTCTATCACAGCGGGAGAACCAACTTTTCGTAAACCAATTAGCTTAAGGAACCCGGCCCTCCCTGAATTTTAAGTCGGACAAGTTTGCTCGAGAGGAAGGTTGGATTTGGGAGGTGGACTGGTTTAGATGGGGTTGGGGTGGGCTCAAAAAGGACAGAATCAGAACTTTATGAGGGAAAGAGAGCAGGAAGAAAAAGTTGAAGGTCGAAGGTGCGATGGGGAAAAGTAATCCTGACGTGAGCGCAAGTTTGACTCGTTTCCTTTTCCTTTCTGAGGATTTTGCACGTCGTCAAGGGCAACCCCTTACTTCAATTCCCTGTCGTCCCAATCCAACTCACGGACCACTTCTCCGATTTAGGACTGAGGAGGCACTTTCGTGACTTCGTGATTCAAAAAAATGCTTTCCTTGGATATTATAATATTTTTCATATTGCAACCCCCTTCAAAAACAGCATAATAGGAATCCTACATAATTCCTAGGATCCTAGCAACGCTAGCTTGTCCTATCCATTGGCTTTGTAGTGGTCATTTACAAGGGCGTACCCAGGATCAAAACTAGAGGGGGGCAAGCCGTGGTCGTTCAAGTTGTAACTCAGAAAAGGCCAAGGAAACTAAAATTTCAAGAAAATTATAAAAGCCCTATGAAAAGTATAAAAATGTTTGCTCAAAATTTTTTATTTTAATTACATGTTTTACACTAGCATCAATTTTCTTGGACTTGAAGAATATTTGTTCAAAATTTATTTGAAATTCAGTATGCAAGTAAAAGGGTCAATTTTAATCTATAAATTGACATAATGAGGAAAAATTTTCAAAGCCACTAGTATGCAACCCGCACTACACATTTTTCTAAATTTCTTCTACATCTACATCTACATTATACCCCGCGAGCCGCCTAAAAGGCGTGTGGCAGGGGGTGTTAGGACACCAGCCGTTTACAACTATAAAAAAAGAAGTGCTCTAACGAGGTTGGGACTAGCGTTTATTAAAGTCCTTTATGGTTCGGGGGAAAAACGAATTCCCATATCTACCCGTTCGGCAAAACATCTCTCTTAATTTATCGCTTCTGTCGGACCTGGAGATATAGTGTGGCTCTAATAATATGTTCTCTGTGTCTCTCTTAAAGATATCCATTCTCAATTGTTCAAGTAATCTAAGCCTAGCGCGCAGCCTCCGAGTCTCCAACGGCTCCCAACCTAATTCGCTTAACACCTGGGTAACACTGTCTGTACGCCCGTAGCAGTTTTTGACGAAACGCGCAGCCTTCCTTTGAATTTTATTCAGTTCGCGGATTACGTCTTTCTTCACCGGATCCCATACGCTCGCTGCATATTCAAGGTGCGGTCGGACGAGAGCAAAAAAGCACCTTTCTTTTACTTTCTCATCCGAAAATCGTCCCACAATACGCTTGACGAATCCTAATTTCTTCAGGGCTATGCCGCAAATATTCTTTATATGTGTTCCCCACGTGAGGTTCGAGGTTATCGTAACTCCCAGGTACTTCACTTCGTCTGTTGCCTTTATGTTAATACCATCCACTGCATAAACATGGTTAGGGTTGGGCGAATTCCGTAAGAAATGTACCGCCATGCATTTGCTCAGATTAAGTTCGAGTCCCCACTCTTGGCTCCACAAATGTACGTTGTTTAAGTCAGAAGAAAGAATTTCATAGTCAGAGTGATCACTAATTTCGCGGTAGATGACAGCGTCGTCAGAAAACTTCGAATAGAGAGATTAAAGCGTTGTTTTCACTCCCAAATCGAAGATTCAATGGAAAAAATTTCTCTTGACGTTGAGGAGTGGGGATTGTTGCTTTATTACACCAAGGTCAGTCCTTAAATCTGAGGGAAATGTGAATAAAGTGCAAATTGACATAGCCTGCAATGGTGTAGCCCATTGATTCCCGACTTCTTAATCTTAATTCCACAGCTCCTTCCGTAGAATTTATAATATCGTCTGGATATATCGCTTTTATAGTGATATTCACACTATTCTGGAAAGTTTGGCGCTTTGCCTTGTGAATACTACGGTGACTTTAAATGGTACAGCATTTAGTCCACTAATCGATAAAAAGTGGGCATAAAACTTATGTTATGAGATAGGAATGTCATGTTCAATCAATACTAATGCCTCTTACTCAAAAATTCCAAATTACTAAAATACTACTCAATTGGTAATCTAACTGAGGTCTTTAAGCCATCAAAACATAAAGTTTTCTTGCTGTAGCGTTTGCATAGCGATAAGCAATTGTTTATTTTTAAGAAACTTAAATATTAAAATCTTCGTATTTTATTTATCATTAGAAGCCATTTAAGTTCGAATGATAGTAAACCAAGATGATATACAGTGTATGAAAATGTTTAGGAAGGCGGTGAATGAAGCACCACTCTTAGAAATGCTTGAATATATCTTTAATTTTCAAACGAATTTAGATATTTGCCTGTAAGAATAGGTAGCGGCAATGGAAAAGAAAATGGAATTTTATGTGGAATTAACAGCAGAGGATAGATATACCTATTGGAGCTTAAAAAAGCTCCTGGAAAAATGAAGAAAAGTAATAATATGTTAACCAGCAATGATGCATTCCGTAACTTCCTAGTCTCTTCTGTTTATCTCGACAAATAGGTATCTGCGGTGACTTTTACGGTTACGACTAGAGATCGCTTCGATCGGGATTTTCAAAGAATATACACATGTAAAGAAAGATGCAAATGCAAGTTGCGGTTTGCCTCATGAGGAGTTGACTGGTCAACCGTGACTGGTCAACTTATCGATTAAAAATGGCCAAACACTCAAATATTGAAGTTTTAATACCCATTTACATCGCTACAAAGGCCTCAATGGACTAAAATATGGTCTTTGGGACTGAAAAAATGGTGAAATTTCGAAAGTCAGAGACAGAAATTCTTACATACTACATTTATCGATTTCGAAAAAAAACCTATTCGTAATATTGATGCAGAATGAGAAAATAATGGCGACATTTCGAAAACCAGACACAAAAATTCTGCCAGAGTACATTAATTGATTTGTAAAAAATCCTATTTCCACGATTGATAAATAATTGATATTTTTCCGAGTATCATACCTAATTCGCTTCGATAAAAAAATTGGCAGAGCGAGGCTTCCTAGGGTTTGCTCCAAGTGAGCGCCCACAATGGCAGAAAAGGAGTATCATTCGCAGGCTGCGAGGAATTCGAAATGAACAGGAGGGGAAAATATCGTGCCTGCATCCAACTGCTTTCGAGTAGGGGAGGAATTTTACGGCGCACAAAAGGATAAATTACTTCATTTTTTTCCGTATACCATGCGGAACTGGTTTTGATGAGTCAAGCGGCATTCACGAGGGCTGGAAACGACTGGAGTTCCGACGAAATTAATAGTATCCTATGTTTTTAGCTCATCCTAAAATGATTAAACATTCTGAGAACGAGAAACAATGATAATGCACCAGGCTTATGAATAATTCGAAAATAATTTTTTCCTCAAATCAAGGAATAACTGCGATGATATAGTAATCGTCCATTCCCAACTGCTACAGTGCCGAGATAACCGAAACATAAGTGGAGCATTGACTGCACCGCTTTTGACCATTTGAACGTAATATTCATTTTAGCTAATTTTTACAATATGTATTTTTCATAAGTTTAATAGTGGAAATTACACTGTTTTCAGGGCTTGTTATTCTAACATATCATTTTTGTAAGTATATAATAAGTTTAACCAAATTACTCACATAATTATTTGGCACAAAAACAACAAAATTAATCTCTATACACACGTTTTGAAGGACCAGATGGAGATGCATGGCGGGATTTTTCTAATTGCAAGGAGAAAGGGCTGATCTAGCCTAGATAGACCTGTGATAGGATAATTAGGCTCTCTTGCAAATATATGCAGTTCCCAACGGTAGTAATTTTCCACATATTTTAACTGAGTTCGAAATATTAAAAATTACTTTCAATGAAAAACATGCTGCCAATGCAACTGGAATCTGCAAAAAAATATTTTTGTTGCACTTACGTCACACCTAAGAGCACTGAGTTCATCGGTCAATATGCTGGCCAGACCGCAGCCTCAAAGAAAACAATAAAAGCAAATAAAACCTGCGGCGAATTGCATCTTTTCTCGCCGAAGGAAATACATCACAGAGCTGCATGGATGAAAGGAGAAAATTTTGGGTACGCAGCTAATCAAAGTATGACATAAAAATGGGAAGGTACATTACTTTATTTTTTGAAATTTACTAGTCCCTCGCTTTACGCTGGGTTCGACTTCTTATTCTTGCCTTTTCCCAGAAACGGGCGCAACAGAGCTAGGAGCCCAGGGCGCGATGGACTCCTCTTTATAACGAGACCTAACACGGTCGCACCAGGATGAATTTAGTTATAAATAAGAACTGAAAATATATTTTGCAAATGGTTTTCAGTGAACGTCACCGTTCTATGTGGTCTAGTGGCTAGCATATCTGGCTTTCTCCCGGGTTCGATTCCCGGCGTGGGAACTTTTTTTCTCCCACCACACGCCCATAGAATTGTCTTGCGGAGTAGTATTTAGATGGATAGAAATTATTATCCTTATTTTCTGTACTCATTTCCGTAAAATGTTTAATTTTAGCGACATGGCACTTCGTATGTTCCGCGAAATTTCCAAATATCTCGTAAAATTGGATTCAAACGCCATCAAATCCCAAATAGTATAGGGTTAGGGGATCGGGTTGGTGTGGTTGCTAGAGTGTTGGCTTCCCACCCGGTGGGCCCGGGTTCAAATCCCGGCAGTGGCAGAGAATTTTCAGAGACTACCCGATCCCTGCTTGAGGGTTGTGTGGAGGACATTTCAAGCGCAACATTCCGTCCGTCGGATGGGACGTTAAGCCGTGGTCCCCTTGGCGCCTTTCGTTAAGAGCAGGCTAATGCCGACGCCAGGTTTCTCTCCACCCTTCCTTACCTACCCCTTCCCTCATGGCACAAATGACCTCAGCTGTCGGTCGCCTCCTCCAAATACCATACCATACCATAGTATAGGTTTCTGACACCGTTAACTATAATACACGATAATTGAAACAGAAATTTACTCCAATATTTAAGGAAAAAATGGCATTTTATTAACTTCACCGTCATCTTGGACGCCATTTTTAATATTTCACTTTCGGTCTAAGATACCTTGTACGATGTCCTTCTTCCTTTCCTCCTGTCAATCGTGGAAGGACACGTGGAGGGGCAAGGGAAGGCACCGAATGAGTCACATAGGACAGTTTATAAAGGATATGAAAGAGAAGAAATAGGTCACCATGAAATGACTAGCGGATGGAAGGAGTAGAGCGGAATGGAATTTAGAAATTTGAATTTAGAAAGATATTTATTGTTCTACGACTTATGCCCTCTAAGAACAAAAAACAATAATTTGTACCAAATCATATGGTAAATATAAACATAGAAGAAAGGAGAAACATATCATACACAATGTTTACACACTATTACAGATGTTAATTACTAGTATACAAAAGATTACAATTAGTTCTAGAAAAATAGCTATGCGTAGCATTACAGCCCATCAATTACCCAGAGACAAATCACAGAGAGCAGAACCAATGAGAAAGAAGTTTTAGGAATGGCATTAAGTTACATAATGAAAAGAAAAAGCAACCAAAGAAATATAAGAGATACTTATAGATTTTTCTTCATGTAACGAATAAGTTATTATGAGGCAGTAATTAATAAGGTATAAACTTTTGCCTCAAACTATTTCAAAAACTGAATATTTTTTACTTTATCTGGTAGATTATTCCAGAGATTGGATTCTACAACCTGGAATGATTTCTGGAAAGAAGGTGCACGATGAGCGGGATGGCAGATGAAGTTTGCATCTGATCTTGTGGTCATAGTAGCATTTTAAGCTTTGTTTTGAATAGGTTCTGAAAATATTCAGGATTTTTCTAAAGAAACAATACCTAAAGGAAAGCAGCGAGGAAATATTTAGAGAATGGAGAGCTATGTCCAACCAATCTTAGGATAGTTAATTTATGATGATGATGAATACGACGGTGATTAAGTTTAGCATAAGTTGTTGGAGGAAGGTAAATTAAACTGTCGAATACATTTTACCTTCATTCAATCCTTTATGGGCACATTTTGAAGGGCCAGGTCGCTCCGCTAGATAGGGTTATTCAAATTGCATGGAGGCATACCTATCTAGCTGATGGCTCTTCGCTAGGATCTAGGCTGGTTCTAGATTAGGGTTACTAAAGGAATTTTTTGCGTAATTTTTGGGTTCAGCGAGAGGAGGCGTAACTAGCCAGGGCAATGCAGGGCATTTTAGAGACCCTCGGAATGGGAAATGGGGGCATTAAGGGAACGGAATGCGCCGTTCGGATGTTTCTGGGTTTAATTTTCTGCCCGTCGCTTTCGCAGAACTGCGTCATAAGGGCAAGAGAGTCCACGAATAGGTTTTCTCTCTTGGCTAGGGTGGAAAAAAGCTATTATCTATGCGTAATTCTGATGACTTCTTAAAGATCCTCTTTCTTGATGATTAGAGATGCGTGAAAATCGCAAATGCGATAAATGCGATATAGATGCGACGTGCGCAGATATATGCGACATAGATGCGATGACTGGACGTTTATGATATTTTTACGCAAATTTGCCTTTTCGACGGGAAAATTCATTACATTTTGTGTCAAGCTCACTCCGACACTCAAGCGCTTAAAGCATGTGAGCGACTGGCCAGCTGCTAGTAGGCTGGGACTCTACGTGGCCGCGAACTACAAGTGGGCGCGGGCAAGCTATACCTCCGCCACTGTAGGTCTTATTCCTTAATTTATTATTGTTCTACAACATAATTATTTAAAATATTCTGTATTTTATCATATACTGTTTCACTACATTTTATCGTCATCTAACACATTGTGAAAATAAAAAATATCTGCTACAAAATGCGATAAACTGTATTTGAAAATGCGATAAAATAAAAATGAAAGTGCGATTTTCACGTATCTCTAATGATGATGAATTACAATCTATTTTTACATTTTTATGCTCATACTAATCTACTCTCAGCAGAAAACGCAAATATAGAAGTGAGGAAACAATAAATGAATGCTTAATATGGGGTATGTTTCTCTGTGGGAGCGAGGCTTGAACGTTGACTGCAGCAGAGAAATAAAGAGTGAAAGAATATGAATGGTGTTGCGATGGAGGAATGATGAAGAGAAAATGGATCGGCCGTGTAAGTAATGAGGAAGTGTAATATTTCTAACCCTGCCGCGTGAAAGGCGGTGAAATATACTTACAACAATGGCCATGAGAAAAAATTCCCCCGGACCGGGAATCGAACCACGGACCTTTGGCTTTCCGTATATTTTTTGTATATTTCACCGCCGTTCACGAGGCAGGGTTAGAAATATTACAAATACCGCTTTGCGCGGCTTTAGCGCAGGTTTGAGGCTCTCAACCGGTTGTGGCTTCTTGGAAGTCCTTTCTCCCTCGCGTTGCCATCCTTGATGGACCGCAAGGGCCTAACACCTAGTACCATGAGTCTCGGTATAATTGCCATGGGAATTAATGAACCTGGATAGCGTAGTGGTCTGCGCAGTGGCCCGGAAAGACAAAGGTCCGTGGTTCGATTCCCGGTCCAGGGGAATTTTTTCTCATGGCAATTCTTGTACAATGAGGAAGCGCTGAGAAAGGTGGTGGAAAAGAGAAGGCTTCCGTAAAACTATAAGGAGAACACGAGAAAATATAGTTGGCCCCATTATGAGTTTTGTTAGTCTGATGAAAATAATCGTGGAAGGGAAGTAGGGCAAGGGATGGCCCCGAATGAGTAACAGGCTATAAAGGATGTAAAAAAGAGGAAACAAATACGTCACTATAAAAAGGCTAGGGGATAGGGGAGAGGAATGGAGAGCTGCGTCAAAATTATCATAGGATTGTTGACTTAGGATGATGATGTTCCTACTACACACTTGCCAACACCAATATCCTCCACTGTTTTTTTTACGTTTTTTTAGCGCTATAGTCCATTTTTACTTTAATTTCTATTTTCTATTTCTAGTACTTGAGGGAGAAGACCGACAGCTGAGATCATTGACGCCATGAGGGGAGGGTAAAATTCAGAAAAGGAAGAGGTTCCGATAGGGAGTTTATTCAAAATATTTACCATATAATATTTACAAACGTGAGGAGTAGCAGCGCGCGTGGAATTTAACCTCCATTCATCCCTTTATGGGCACATTTTGAACTTGATTGATTGATTGATGACTAAAATGTAACGATTACTCGCACGAGCTTACTATTGCTATGGTATTTGAAGGAGGCGACCGGCAGCTTAGGTCATTTGCACCAAGAGGGAATGGTATGGAAGGACGGGCGGAGAGAAACCCGGCGGCGACATCAGTGGGCTCTTAACGAAAGGCGCCGAGGGGACTACGGCTTAACGTCCCATCCGACGGACGGAGTGTTGAACTTGAAATGTCCTCCACACAACATTCAAGCACGTATCGGTCTTGAGAAAGTACTCTGCCACCGTCGGAATTCGAAACCTGACCAAGCGGTTGGGAAGCCAACACTCTAGCCATCACTTCATCCTGATACCCATACAAGACGTCAAAATTTTACTTGTCATCTGAAATTTAATGAAGATAAATGCATTAGAAAATTGCAGACTATCTGGATGTGATACAATATCTAAACGCGTGCGTAATGATTCATTTATAAATAAGAATTTCATCTCGAATCATTCTCATTTAATTTACGATAAAACTAATAAAAAATGCGCTATAAATGTAGTAGCGGATCGAAGAAAAGCAGGACTCAGCTAGAGCTTTATGGACGACATGGTTCATGGCCGAAGGGAATTGATCAAGAAGTATGAAAAATGGATAAAAGGTCCGCTGAAATTGTCGTTGTTGACTCAAACTTAGGTAAAAGGTGAAATGAATGAGTAAAACGACGGTAACAGTAAACGGAAAATACATGAAATTTAAAAAAAATGTAGTTGCCCACCTCACAACTATCATGAATAAAATGCATTCAAGTGAAATTTTAATTCCTCCAAATATCTTCCAATTCCTCCGCTAAGATATGGAATTGGAACGTGAAAATTAAATAATCTTAATTGACCATATCCTCTTAAGACAATCGTCGAGGTGCAAGTTGATGGCTAGAACAGAAAGGAAAACAACAAATAAAAAATATTGAGTAGGTAAAGAAGGACGTTAAAATCAATAATACGCAGATGTGAAAATTTTTGATGATAGGAGAATTGAGTACAGAGCTGCGCCAACCCAATATTAGGATTGTTGTGTTGATGACGATAACGCAAAGGATAGATGCACTATTTCATCAAATTAGCAATCTAAATGCAAGACTAGTTTGCTATGATATAGCGGATGTAGATTCGTTGGGACTATCACTTAGCGCTTCTATTAACTTTGAATTCAAATAATGTGCAAGACCTGAACTTCATTAACAGTTTACCTCCGAATCACAACATCCCATGCATTTGGTTTAACGTTTGCGCCGATAACATCCTTTCCCGCATTAGCTGATCCGTCAGTCAACAAACCCGCCGTGCATTTCATGCACGCTGGTAAATAATGGGACTAAATTCCGTTTTCAGAGGACTTAAAACCTAAAATTTTATTATTAACTCAAAGTTAAGTACACATACGAGATTAGGCCGCAAAAATGATGCCTGCATCATGCATTTAGCGTTACCATCATAGTTTTTTCTACAGTTAATCAATTTTAATTACCCGGTTACTGATTCTAGTTTGCGAGTTGCCATAAGAGCATCGTAAATTAATATTATTCCGTCTATATCGCGCATGTTGCTATTCAATTACTATTAGTATATATTATTTAACTCAATTACAGTTGATAAACCTCTAAAATGGTGGTTTGACCTCACTGCAAGTGCTTTTTATAATTCGCAATCAAGATACTATTGAGTAAAATCAGTCAACATAAATCACAAAAGTTTTTCAAAAGGAAATTTTCATTCAGGATCGAAAGCAATTCAGAGCAATAGAACGATTTCCTTCGATAACATTTTCATGATTAAAATAAAATCTCTTGCTGAAGGAAAAATTACAACGCTTTTATACTTATTAATAATTTAAAATACAGCCAATTCAGCAAATTACCTCATTCTTAGCTTCCAGTAGACCGTCTATACTGGTGTTTTCCTCCTTGCTCTACTGACATACAACTTTGACGATTGCTTCTATAAGTAACGTTATGCTTAGAGGTAAAATTTATTGGAATGCTGTCAGCAAATCACATCATTGGCAGTTTTTACTTGACACATAAAAATCATTTCTACGTGTAATCTACTCCTAGTAATAGAAATGAATAGTAAGCTCGGGGATCGGGTTGATATGGTAGAATGAGTGTTGGCTTTCCATCCATTTGACTAGGGTTCAAATCCCGGCGGTGGTAGAGAATTTTCAGAGAACGCCCGATCTCAGTTTGAGCGTTGTGCGGAGGACAAGTCAACCTCAACACTCCGTCCGTGGAGTGGTCTTCTTGGCGACCATCGTTAAGAGCAGGCTAATGCCGACGCCGGGTTTCTCTCCACCCATCCCTCATGGCGTAAATGATCTCAGCTGTCGGTCACCTACTTCAAATACCTTAGTATTAATATGCTCGTGCGAGTAATCGTTACGTTTTAGTCGTCAAAAGTGAAAATTTGTATTCCACGCGCGATGATGGGAAGGTAGTTCCAGCTAAATAAATCTCATATACAGGTGTCGATTTTTTGTAAAGCTTATTTGAATTCCTTATCTAAATGAAGAATTGTTATTATTACTTTAAGAAACAACCTTAAAAAATAATTAAAATTCTGCGAACGATCAAATTCCAAGCTATAATTAGGATTGTTAACAGAAATTTATATTCATGTTGAAGTGATCCTCCGCATTTATAACTTTTCAATTTTATTCCTCACGCTTGTAAATATTATATGATAAATATTGAGAATCAACTCCATATCGGAACTTCTTCCTTTGTTGAATTTTACAATACCAACTCGATCACCCGTTCGCTCTCCGTAATCCATCTGCCTATTCCCACGATCTCCCCAACCAAGTGCTCACCTTTACATTGCCTCTTCTGTCCTCTAAACTTACTCCTTTCCACCATCGAGATCCCTTTTACTTATCATGCAACAATTTTACCGTACAATTTGTGTCCCATCTGTCAGCTAATTGAATTCATTCCTATCTCTCCTGGTTTATTCATTGTTAGTTTTTGTATCGATGTTACATTTTGTCTCATTTCATGTTTTTCTTTAATTTTCACATTAAAATAGCGTCACCGCTACCTACACGTGAAAAATGATTTCAATAAATAAATATCGTGATGAGAAAATGAAATGCTACGAGGCTATCTATTTTAAAAATTATAATGACTGAGCGAAACCGCAGACAAAAAGTGTCGTTAAAATTATCCGCGTGATCCAAAAAAAGAATTATTCCAAGCTTTTTTCGTCACAATTTTTTCTGTTCTAAACCGGATTCACTCGAGGCTTAAAAGCAATACAAGAGTGCACAGAATGTGCAAACTGCAATCTTTCACTTTTAAGTTAATACCATCGTTGTTCCGGTACTTAGGCTGACCTTAGGCAGAACGATCCGAGTTTCGCGATTCACGCACCTGTAGTTTAGTCTGGGGTGAGCACTATCCTCACCGATCCATAGAAACCTTAAGGGTTGAGTAACTTGAATGAATGAATGTTGAGAGTGAAACCAAATTATTGCCATTTTCATGTGACAAACGTGATTTAACTCCAGCTACAGCACTTATTTGCAAATCATTCAAAAAGTAATCTAGTGGCGATCTAGAGCCGGATCCTACTATTGATCAATTTTTCCTGTCTCTCGTTTGCAATTGGTTGTAATGTAGCGTATTTTAGAATTTTCGTGATAATTACATGTACTTTGTTTCTCGGACCTTTCAGTAGTTTAGAGCTAAGTTCCTTAAAGCGGTGTTTATCATTTAAACCGGAGTAGTTTACGTTTTGACGTTTTTTGTGGCGTTTTATCGGAGGTTTTTTTGATCGATCGTCGATCCTTTTTACCAATCATGCAGCAATTTCACCGTACAACCTGTGTCCCATCTGTCAGCTAAAAAATTTTTTCCTCTTCCCTGATTTATTATTTTTGTTTTCATTTTGTTATTGTATTTTGTCTAATTTCATGTTTTTTAAAAACATTTTCACTACAAATCGGCGTCACGGCTGCATGAGAAAAATGATTTAAATAAATAAACTAAATGATCTACATAAAAGGAACGGATCACTCTGCACTCTACGCCGCGTAGCGGACATTTTTGACAACTGATTAAAATTCGGCCAAAGTGGCGACATAAATGAAGCTTCTACAGGGTGGATTTGGGCCTCTTTTACACAGTCCCCTAGGATGATCTCAACAAGTATACTGAACACTCCTATTACGGGAAGAACGTGACGGCCCAAGGAATCAGCGTTGGGACATTTATCAAAAAGGTCGCGGGTTCTATAGTCGGGTGGGCAATCCGAAATTTAAAATAAATTCCTCAAAATACGAGATGGCGAGATTCAATTCAGGGCTACGATAGGCGGTATTCCCCATTGTTTAACTCCATGCGGCGGTATAGAGAGAGCTTATATCCTAAGTTTCAGTAATATGGCATACACATTACACAGGTGGGCGAAACTTCAATATCCCACAAATATTACACCCCAGGCTTCCCCAGTTGGCTTCTAAATAGGTAGTCATCAATCGTCCATTCTACTGAGTATACAAAAGTCATCATTAGAGTCGCTGACAGGCAGAACGATCCGAGTTTCGCGATTCACACACCTGTAGTTTAGTCTGGGGTGAGCACTATCCTCACCGATCCATACAAACCTTAAGGGTTGAGTAACTTGAGTGAATGAATGTTAAGAGCGAAACCAACTTTGAATTCAGGGCTACGCGAGGCGATATTCCCAATTCGGTAACTCCATGCGGCTGGATATAACCTTGGGATTGCGAACGATGGTGCGAAATTTCCGCATCTGTTTATAATGGGAATCCATTCCGAAATTCCGCTCGCCCGCAAGAGATGGCCATCTATTTGTGCTCGTTGATAGAGGGAGCAGAAAATAAGCGACGAATAATTGAGTATGGGGTGCTGACATTTGCGATAATTAGAGACGTCCTTAAATTAAACCACTAGTGAGGGCATTTTCAAATGACGGCAGTCCCAAAATCAATTAATAGATGAGAAAAAAGGCAAACGAAAAAATAAGTACATGCTATAACGGTTCATTTCAATTCTTGGTTGATAACAATTGATTCCAACTAATATGCTCAAGGTGCCAATATGTCGGCCTCGAGTTAAATCCCATGTAAAAATGTTTGTTTAAAATATTTCTAGGTAGTTTCGCATTTACACTGGAGGCTAGATAAATTTTTATCCCTCCTGATGAAACGGTATTTATTCCACAATATTTAGCTTTCTATATAAACAAAAGAATTTTTTATATGGATATTTGTCTATGTAACGCCTGACGTTTTATAGAATCGGGCTTGAGCTTTCTGGGTGTGAAGGTGGAAATTGCCGCGAGAGCGGAAGAGTTATAATAGACGTGGATACACGATGATTCACAATAAAATCGCCGACCGTCTTCCCTTAAATTTTAACCTATCATACTTGGTGCAAACGACAGGTCCTTCTGTGTGGGTAGCGTCCTTTTAAGCTTAAAGTGATCGTGAAGAGGAAAAGATTCAAATGACCCTATATTCTTCGACAGGTTTTAAATAAATGAAAAATCTAACAATAAGAAAATTAAATAATATGCATTTTTCAGGAGCTAGATAATTTTCCAATAACGTCAGTTCGCAAATCAATGGGGTGATATGAAAATTGGCTAACGAGGAAAAGTAAATGAAATGCTATTATCTCCAGGCAGGTAATATAAGAAGTATTTGTTGAAATATATCTTATTGACTCTGATTGAAGTTGGGAACTCAGTGGCGTTGAATGCTGATTGGAAGGCCTAGGGTTCGAACACTTCCGAAAAAAGCTCTCTCAGCGTAAGGAAGCCCAGGGAACAGAACTGCTTCGCTTAACCCAATTGCATGGAATTCACACGCCCATGACTTACTTGGTGGTGAGCTGCATCCTCACCCACCCAAACCAACTTATCTAAGGGACTGAGTGAGTGAACAAAAGGTAGATGACATGATCATTATGTCCTAGAAATTGCCAAAATTAACACAAAATATAAATTACTCTAACGGTTCCTTTCAATTCATCGTTGATAGTAGTTGCAATACATTACGTAAATCCATTTACAGCACGTTTTGAAACATAAATACCGAGTGTTTTCCTTTGCATAATCTTTTGATAGCATACTGAATGCTAACGGTAGGTTTTTGCATAAAGATAACGTCCTTACTTAAACGACAGACAATGTGATCGTGAAGAGAAAAAGATTCAAAATACTGAATACACTTACTTTAAAACTTTAACGAAAAGAACTCTCAAGATGTGCGGATTAAATACACCATATTAATTAGGAAGAGGTCAAGCATTTTTTGAAAACTTTCAAAAGATAAAGAGTCAATTGATAATCAGAAGATAATCAACGTAAACCAGAGCTATTGAAATCCTCTTAAATAACGATACCATTCATTATAACGCTGTGGTAGTTTTAAGTATACCGGGACTAACCACGGTGATAACTTTTACGGGAGTTACCCGCAATGCACAAATTGTGCGAAAAATCCATAGAGGAAAAAATCATCCTGGTCAAGGCAAATAATTTTTTCTCTGTGGATTTTTCGCCGTGGTAGTTGACGGAACCAATGATCACGAAATCACATTCCAAATCTACGATGTGTTTCGCAAAATGTTCGAACGGAGCGGCCTTTTCAGAGACTTGAGCAAAACATTGAGATGATTAATGCTGGCATTATGTTTGCACTCGCCACTTTCGCAAAAACTAGTGGAGTTATATAAAATGCATCGGGAGTCAGTAATCCTGATATGGAATGGTGTTTGGACGAGGCGAACGATAGCTGAGGTCATTTGCGGAATGAGAGAAGGGTAGGGAAGGTAGAGTGGAGAGAAACCCGGCGTCGAAATTAGCCTGCTCTTAATGAAAGGCGCCAAGGGTGCTACGGCTTAACGTCCCACCCGACGGATGGAGTGCTGTACCTTAAGTATGCCCCACAAAGCACTCTATATGATCAACATCGTTTATAGCATATCAACAAAGGAAGGATTGAGAGAAATCCAGCGTCGGAATTAGCCTGTTCGTAACGAAAGTCGACAAGGGAGAACGGTTTTACGTCCCATACGACGGACGGAGTGCTGTACGTGAGGTATTGCCTATGAAGCAATCGCTTGGATCGACATCATTAATACCATATCAAGAAGGAAGGATGGAGAGAAACACGGCGTCGGAACTAGCCTGCTCTTAACAAAAGGTGCCAACCACAGCTTAACGTTTCATCCGACAGACGGAGTGTTTTGCTCAAAGTACTCTCCACATTCCACTCAAGCCGAGATCGGGCAGTCACTGAAAAGAATCTCCAACACCTCCGGGATTTGAACCCGGACCCACAAGGTGGGTGAAAAGCCAGCACTCCGCCGAGCACACCAACCCCATTCCTACTATGTAGGTGCTTCCGCATATGAATTGCAGATACGACGAAAATTTCTACTATGTTCATCGAAAACAGAGAGTAAAGGTAATTCAATTTTAATTCAATTTAAATTGATTTATCTCAAACACCCCCGAAAACAGCACAATGAGGCCTTTACATCGGGAGTTTAAACAATAAACAATAGACGATCACACAAGCCCATGTCCTGGAAGGGGCAACCTATCCAGTTGGGACGCGAACCTGCGACCTTCAGTATGGTAGTCGAGGACTAATCCCCACAACCACCGAGTCCGACAATGTATCATATCCAATATTTTTACTGATAAAGGTATATTTATGTGGAGCATTTTGCGAATCACCTGTACTCAAACTTAACCCTAAATTGATCTTCCCAGTTCAATTCCCAGAAAGGCCTAATTCCTTTCATCTATAACTCCAATTCTTTTACATCTACCCCTTAATTACCAAACAATCTCCCCGTTACGGTTTTTAGCATCCCCTCCCGTCTAAATACTCGCTGATTCCAGGCCCTCCAAATCTCCACTAAAGTTTCCTCACCCACTATGTCCAACACTTCTTCGTTCTTTATCATCTCCGTCCATTGGAGTTCTCCATTCTTCTTCACACTTACATCTCCTGCCTTCTCTCGCCCTCTGTTCGCAGCGTTCACGTTTCCGCACCGCAAAGCACAAAAAATAGATCGGACTCAAATGGATAGCCTCAAGCCTTAGTTGGAAACAGGAGTACTTTTCTTAAAACTCTACGTGACGGTCCTCTCATTATCTATCTCCTCCCAATTCATTAACGCCTCTTTTGTTGACGCAATTCACTTACAAACAGGGAGTTTGTAACAAAAAAATATTCTTTAAGGACGAATTAAGCCTCAGGCCCTGAGGAAAGTGTCTTTTTAGCAGAGCTTTTACAGTACAGGACAACAGATGGTCTAAACAAGAGTCCGTGTGAAGAGTTTCACATGCACAAAATCTGTCTTGAAAGCTGTAGAAAAGCATTTTTGCAAGGCAAAATACACATCAAATAGCGAACTAAGTAATTTCACGAGGAATAAGGCCCGAAAAAGCGCCGTAAGACGTTCACACCTTCAGAATAAAGGTCACTTGTGTGCAATTTCGTACGAATAGAGTCGTTTTCCTTTAGCTGCACGATCTGTTTACAATAATAATGATACACTTTACCTAACATTCCAGTAGATTCACCGTAATAGGTGATACGATGCAATATGACGATGTGAAAAATACGATATTTAAAGTTTTAAACAATACAAAATATGGGAATAATATTATTTTTAAACTTGGTATGATCCTTAAGGCATTAACCTATCGGAAAAGTAACTGTCATAAAATTGCTGTAGTATACTAACGCAACATTTGAGATAAAATGCGCCCCCAGTAGAAAAAGGAAAAAAAAATTTTAGTAATTGTCATCAATAAATTACAAAAGAGAAGTCACTAACATTCACCACACAAATTCCCTAATCTAAATTTCGGTAGTAAACAGCCATAACTTCAACGGCAAAAAATTTTCCTTTAATTCTGGTGATGTTTCCTGAAACTCTTGGATAAATTTAACCCCTAACCAACGGAATCATTTTTTTGAACAGAGTAGCATTCAATTAGGGCAAAATATAAGGCGCATTCGTCCGCAGAAAATAAGGATGAGGCTTATCCGCGACTCAAACCTCACACTCCGCTACGAAATTAGAAATCCTTATTACTCTTTATAAATGCAATGACTGGGAAGAAAACTGGAAAATAAGGCGAGCATTGATTTGCTTCGGCTCCATCACATACAAACATGTACGGCGTGTAAATTTCAACCCCAGGTAATTAAACCGTTTGATTTAAGATAGGGGTTCACGGCTTGAATCTGAATGATGCTCCTAGAGGTCGACTTGAGTTTAAATGGGACGATTTACTTACCGCGTTCGGAGCCTCTTCCAGGGCCGGGTAGGATCAGCTCAGGGCCAGCGGCGACAGAGCCTTCAATTCGCGGGGAACAGGTGGTCCGCTGGCCGGGAGAAATGGGCTCCACGAGCAAGGACGGACACAGGCGTGGGAAGAACCGCTTGAAGTCTGCCCCTGCGTCGCGTTCTTTCCTCTTCCTTGTAGACGAAGAAAAAAATGGAAAAGCAGAGAGTCCTGAAGAGGAATTCCTTCCACAGTTCAGTCCTATTCAACACGGCCCCTGAATTCTATAGTCACTACATTGATGTTAGGACTTTGATGAATTAAAAGTTATGTTTTCCTCGCAGACGAAGGAAAAAAGGGAACATCGAAGAGTTCCAAAAAACAAAATTCTGCCACAGTTCAGTCCTATTCTGCTAGGGCTCTGAATTCTCTGATCACTACATTGATGTAGTGTTGGGACTTTGATGATTCAAAACTTGTGCTTTCCCCTTCCTAGAAGACCAAGGAAAAAAGGGAAGGACAGACAGTTCAGAGGACAATCTCCTTCTGCAGTGCAGCCATTTACCTACGGCCCCATGTATGATCTCTCGAATCACTAGCTAAAGTGTTCGAGTCAAAAAGTATGCTATTCAATCAATCAGTCGGCAATCTTCGAAGCTCACGAATGCGCCACTAGAATTCCGACAGGTGTCCTAACATCCCCTGCCACAGACCCATTGTATCGGCTGCTAGCGGGGTGTCCGTTGAGTGAATACGGCATCAGGGCCAGCAGTTTCTGCGGTGAAGTGGGTAAGGTCTCCGCGATCAAAAGCGCGTCCCGACGCGGCGAAAGAAGTTACGATGTCTCGTGTGGGCGGGGGCGGGGCTCTCCGAACGAATGCGAACTCTGACCCGTCTTGACGGCGTTCGCGAAACAACTGCGGGTCGGAGCGCGGAGCGGTCGAGGTATTCGGCGGAGGAGAGAGAAAGACTGGAAAGGAGACTACGGGCGAACCTACGCTTACGCCTGGAGGGGAGGGGCGATGGAGGAGAGGAGGGGGGAAGAGGGGAGGCAGCAGCAGGCAGGGGTCCGTCTTTCTCCGCGAACGGGGGAGCGAGGCGCGTCAAATTGAGTTGCGACGACAGACCGCATCACATGCATACCGTACCCGCGAGCCAAACGACCATCTGAGTAATTGAGAAGGCCGTTGAGCACGATTATAACCATGGAACTTTAGGCGGCGAACCATATTATAATTATTACTCGCTTTAGAAAAGTTGTTGGTATCCGGCGAGTTGAATGAATAACCTAAACTTTATTTTTCCACCGAAATTTTTATTAACTCACGATCATTGTTATCGACTCACGACCACGAAAGATGACGTTTGATCGTAAGATGACGTTAGACGAAAGATGAGTTAGTTAGAAGTTCCACCAGAAGATGAGTCAAACCGTGGAAACCTTGGTCGTGATAAAAAAAATCTGTGGGAAAACAAAGTTTAAGTCATTTAAGTTATTGAAGACTTCTCTTTTCTCACTTTATTTTCATTCCGTAATATGCTCCCATATTTGTACCACATCGACTTACGGCCATAAAATACTACAGATGTTTTCGTACCCTAATTTAAATACCTCCATGAGAACTATTTAAAAATTTGGATTATCAAAGCCTTTATCAACTTTAAAAAATTGGATTTGAAAAACCTATCTTTTGTACGTCCTGCAACCGTATGTCCGAAAAATAATATGTATGAACTTTTCCCGAACTCGTCACCGCATAAAAAAACTGATGGTAGCCGTGGAGTAGCGTCCACAGACCATCACATGCAAACCGCACCCGCGAGCCAAAGGACTATCTGCGTAGTTGAGAAAGACGGAATTTTATTTATATTATTATAAAAGCACTTCTGCCAGTTAAGGATGTTGGCCCGAGGAATGAAGTACTTGCCCCTCATATTTTTAATAAGATTTCATAGTTTAAAAATAGTTATTTCCCCTCGGCTGTCGCATTTGGCCATTTGCTAAACTTCAATCATCGTTGCAACATGCTTTAATCATTTCTTCGCCATTTTTCTCTGGAAAATGACAAATGACTGCAACAGATTATCAAAACCCTAAAAAGTATTCCACATCATCATCATCAGTAAAAAATCCTAACATTGGTTTTACGCTGCTCTCCATTGCTCACTCCTATCCGCTAGCATTTTTCATCGAGACCTATTTCTTTATTTTCACATCTTTTATAACCTGACCTATTCGAGGCCGTCCCTTGCCCTTCTTCCCTTCCACTTGCCCATCTACGATCGTTTGTATCAGGCCTCGTAATGTGGCTAAGTAAGTTGTCCCGTCTTCCCCTCAAGGTTTTTAGAGGACTTCGCTTTTCTTTAGCCTTCTTTATTTCTTAATGTGCTCCAATATTTGAGAACCCTAGAATCCAAGGGGATAAGTGCATTTTTTATTTTTGGAGATAATAGGGTAGTTTCCTTCATCAAAGAAAACGAAAGCCATTGATTGCGATTCGTTGCCCACCATTAGTGTATTCATAATGTACAAATTATTTGGTTTTAGAAATACCGGTTTAGACGAATGGCAAGGGTCAATTTTAACCGCTAGTCTAGTACTAGGGTACTCTGCAACCTGCTAGCATCCTGCGTCGTATCAGCGCTCAAAGCTTCGCCCCAAGGGCTCCTCACTTGCGGCAGCGGGAACCAGAGCGACGTCACACGGATTTTTCCCAGCATTCATACTTAGCCGTCGCGTTTTCGCGCGATTGAAAATTTTCACTTTTCATTTAATCGCAAAAAATAGATATCGTCATTTAAAAATCTAAAAGCGTGAAATACGTACTCCAGGAGTAATAATCTTTCGATTTAGGCAATAAAAAATAATAGGAAACCACCGTTTGCAGATAATGGTTGGTGAGGTACACAATATTGTTGTGGCAAACGGATTCAAGTGAATCACCGATAAGCATATACTTTAAGGTGCAGTGATTTTTTAAAAAATTGCATGTACCTATCCCTCTTGGCTTCTAAGGTCCTCATTTGTACTCCATCGACTGATTACCCTCTAACACTGCTTTCAACATCCCCTCCCCTCCAGTCTTCTCTCGTCCTCCTTCCTTAATGTCCACACTTCCGCACCGTAAAGCGCTACTCTCCAGATCAAACTCTTTACGAACCTTTTCATAAAAGTCTTATATAATGATCCTCTCATAAGCTCCTTCCTGTTCATGAACGCCTCCTTTGTTAATGCAATTCTCTTCCTGATTTCCTTGCTACTGTATCCGTTTTCCTCTAACGTGCTGCCTAAATACTTGAAGTGCTCTAACTGATCAAGTATTTCCCCACCCACCTTTACCTTTAGTCTCATATTCCTTGCTCGCGATTCTTTACAAAATCGAAAACACTAATATCATTAAACTTGAGTGTTTCTGGCTTTACTTTGTGAAAATCCATTCTTAATAATAAAACGTTATTGTACTTTTCCACACGATTTAATTAATACGACCGGTTTCGTCGCAGAGGCGACATCATCAGGTACAGAAACCGTTATAATAACAGTTATTTTGTTCTTGTTTATCTGGTTGCTATTAAATTATCGCCAATTATTATTATTATCGCCAATTTTATCCATTGCTGGTACAGGTACGTTGACGATGTGTTTGCCATATGGACTGGTACTATGAGGCAACTGGACATATTTTTGAATAAACTGAATACACAAGCCAAAAACATAAAGTTCTCATTTGAAAAAGGATCCAACCATAGTATCAACTTTCTCGATATCACTATTTCAACCTCGGAAAAAGGCTACGACTTCAAAATCTACAGGAAAGAGACTACCACCGACCATGTCATCCCCTGCGACTCCCGCCACCACCCCTCTCATAAGCTAACCGCCTTTCATGCCATGTTAAACAGAGCACTCAACATCCCCCTCTCTGCCGAGAACCTCGCCATGGAAATCAAAACCATCAAAAACATTGCAGTTAAAAACAGATACGAAGAAAGTGTCATAGATAAATTGTTAAGGAAGAAATACTCCCTCCGGGCACAGAAAATGATATACCATTCATCCATTCATAATGAGCATAAGAAACGCTGGTGCAAACTGAGTTATTATGGAAATATTTCACAGGCAACCGCAAACCTTTTTCCCAGAGAGGACTTTAAAATAGCATATTATAACACATCTAATTTAAGGGCGTTATTATGCAATACAAAAGATAAAATTGACTTAAATGATAGAAGTGGCATTTACAGGCTCAAGTGCAGTGACTGTGAGACCTATTACATAGGCCAGACTGGACGTTCGTTCCGAGTAAGAGCAGAGGAACACGGAAGGCATTTGAGAAACGGGGAGTTAGAAAAAACGCATTTTGCGAAACATCTATGGGAGAGTGACCACAGGAGCAATTTTGTTCCGGAAATTCTCCACCTTGAGGGAAAGGGAAGAAGGATGGACTGCTTGGAGGAGTTGGAGATAAGGAAGCATATAAAAAATGGAATTTTAGCAAATGAAAATATTTTTGTAAACTATTCCCCGCTCTTGGAGATTCCCCTGAAGCTGAGTGACGCTCCAACCCCAACGCAACCCTCCCCTACCAACGTAATAGCAACCAGATAAACAAGAACAAAATAACTGTTATTATAACGGATTCTGTACCTGATGATGTCGCCTCTGCGACGAAACCGGTCGTATTAATTAAATCGTGTGGAAAAGAACAATAACGTTTTATTATTAACTAATATCATTCACAAAAAATGGGATTTTTAAAGCGAATTAGAACATTTTTTATTTGCTTTTGAAAATTCAGAGGAATAGGATGGAATATGAGAGTTAAATTTCATTTTGAACATGACGTATGGGCTATTCCGTCCTGTTAGTGTTAATACAATAACACGACAGTCCTCTCATCAACTCTATCCAATTTTATAAACCTCCTATTTATTAACGAAATTCATCGTCATCAATGGTCAACCATCCTAAGATTGGTTTGACGCAGCTCTCCACTCAATTCTCCTATCAGCTAATTAGTAATACGCAAATTTTTAGGAAATATTCTCGGGAACTACACCAGGACCGCATAATTAAGAAAGCTATTGAGATCCGCCTCAATCTCAAAAATTTCTGGATTTCATCTTAGCAATACATAGAGACCTGTGATCAGTTGCATTAAAAACAAAAGGGAAGCGCATAAAGAACTCAAAAAGATCATCGGACGACACCTGAGCCTTATTGTGTATACGCCAAACGATCGATTCGATTCAATGTGAAATTCATTCAGTTAAACGCCTTGAAAATGGAAGACAAGTCGGTTTCCGAAACGTCGGGCAATACGGCTGAATTAACCTGGGGTAAAGCCCGAGAAGAATTCCTCAACAAAAACTTATGCTTAATTTTACGGATTAAAACGTGAGATGCATCCAGCTCTGTCAAAAACTACCATAAGTAAATTCGTTGTGGAATTTCAGTTCAACCACAACCGCCATAACTAGTATAACTTCTTCCTGATCGGTCGCAATATCAAGGTGTTTGCAAAAGAGGTTGCATGGTACTTGTCACTTATGATAATTTTCCATCCGTTTCTCCGTGGGATGATAATTGCGTTACAAGCGTCAATGCAGTATGATTTACAAGCAATCTTCTCGCGTGTTTATCGTTACGATACCCGAATTTAGTCTAATGGGTCCTGATATGTATGACCAAAATCGAATAGAAAGTTTCTCTCGGCATACAAGTCGGGTTAAATGGAAGAGGATTACGCCTCGTCACTCGCTATCAAAATACGGCTATGCACAACTTTGATGGAGGGCGATTGATCACAGACAAATTTAAACGCTATAATATATGAATGAATTATGCATAACACACTTACTATATAGTGAATCGTTTCAGACTTGACATGGTAGAAATGCGATATATCCATGATAAAATAAAAAAAATGGTTATTTCCACACACTAATATATATCTGAGCTATCGACCATGGTTTCGACACTATGTAATTTCAAGACTAAATTTCATTTTCATTTTTTTCACCTCAAAAAGGTTTAGGGTGTTGAAACCATGACCTGTAGTGGAGTTATATAATTGAGTGTTTCAATTACCATTTTTAGTGTATTTTTCAAGACCGAAAACAGTAATATCATTCACAAAAAATGGGATTTTCAAAGCAAATTAGAACATTTTTAATTAGCTTTTTGGAAATCCAGAAGAAAAAGATGGAAAATGAGAGTTAAATTTCATTTTGAACATGACGTATGGGCCATTCCTTCCTGTTAGTGTTAATGCAATAACACGAAAGTCCTCTCATCAATTCTATCAATTTTATAAACCTCCTATTTATTAACGAAATTCATCATCATCATCAATGGTCGACAATCCTAAGATTGGTTTGACGCAGCTCTCCACTCAATTCTCCTATCAACTAATTAACAATATGCAATTATATCCCTGATATTCTTACTGCAGTGCAACCATAATATATGAACGATTTTGGATCATGGATACACTACATACAGTTTATTGGATCTTCTCTCAGGTGGTCGTGTCTATCTACATCCATAGTGTCCGAAGATTCATGGTTTGTTCCTCATCTTCAGGGAATACTGAAATCATCGACTCAGAGGGTCTTTCACGAGCTTGGATACCCGACGGAACTTTATTCAGAATGAAATAGGGGCTGCCTATTTTTTGCCTCACTTTTATCATGAATACCTCCTACAACCCTTCTCAATCACACAATCTATCGTAATGATAGAAACAAGGTCCTCACTACAGTACACATTCCACCGCAATCGGCACGGCAAATTTGTTACGTGAAAAGTCGTTAGATAGTCCTGTTAGCGTAACTGACTTATTAGATAAACTCGGATGGGAATCCCTGTCAGACCGTAGATTGAAAGATAGACTAAACCTTTTAGATAAATTAAAGAGCAGTTTCTTTCCTAACGTAGTTAGCCATATATTACGAACGCCAATATACTATAGAAGATCAGGTCATATAAATAAAATAAGAGAGATAGAATGTAGAACAGACAGATTCTGAATGTCTTTTTTTCCACGGTCAAGAAGAGGTGATAACGGCAGCGTTAGAACTCACAAATATATTAGATGACATATAGTGTAGCCTACTAACTTTTGTATAACTTAATGCATGTTTCTGATTTAATTATTATTTCTAACAGCATGTGGTAGTATAATTTGTTAGTGTGCGTGTCGTTTTTGGACCATGTAGTGTGCATGTGGGAGTCCGATGGCATGCTGCATACTGGTGATTGATCACCCCCTGCCAAACACCCTAGAGGTGGCTCGCAGGGTATTATGCAGATGTGGATATCTTCGAAAGTTCATTCCAGGTTGCTGGAGCTTCATTGTGTAATCCGCCTAAACGCATAAAGAAACAGCATTCGTTTAATAAATTGGAAAAATGTATGAATAAAATGACAACCGAAAAAAAATCCACTTCACCTATGCTCCTTTGTTTGAACAAAATATATCATATCAGTGGGATATTGTTGATAAAAATGGTGTTTTTAAATTCTAATACGTATATTTTATTACCATACATCGCGATCTACGGCAGGCGTATAATGCGAAGTCATGAGTTGTCCAGATCGTCCGACAACAGAGTGAGCTCACGGAAAATCGGAGAGCTTGCCTCTAAGATTCTGTAGTTTAAGAATTGCGCGTTTTTGCCCTGAAAATCATCCATAATTTTGGTTCCTAAAATTTCGTGACAAAATTTTTCTCCATCCTGTATACTCATGGGAGATAGGGCAGACCCTTTTGACACTAGCCAACTGGGCAACGTGGCGGAGTCACGGGCTATGAGGGACCAGGAGCAAAGTTCATCCTCTCATAGACCAAACATCGTGGAAGAAGGAACTACGGGCAAGCTTCAAAGTAAGAAGACAAAATAGGACTGGTCGAGTGGAAGAGATACGTCCTCTTACGGTGAATGTATGGTATTTTGAGAATACGACCGACGCACAGTGGTCCCAATCGCTAATCTAGCGGGACAAAAGTCAGTTTTGCAACTTTTAAAAATAAAGTCGCCGTAGGTGTAGCGATATCCGCAAGTAAATGCTTCATCATGATTGCTAACTTTTACAAAGTTTATGTAAGTTATAAAAATATTATGCAGCTGCAAAGTCACGCGTTGAGATTGCCTACCCTCCGCCTATATCCAGACGGTGGCTGACTCGCTAGCAATAACACGTACCTGCTAGATAGCAATGACGCAAGGAACCACAATTTATAACGGGATCGTATAGCCATCTGTATGCAGCATTATTTAAGGTGTTTTTTCTTCAAATAAAATTGCTGCCTCAGCTGTCGGGTCGCGACGCGACAGCTGTGGTCATTTGCGCCATGAAGGAATGCTATGGAAGGAAGATGGAGAGAAACCCGGCGTCTGAATTAGCCAGTTCTTAACGAAAGGCGCCACGTCTTAACGCTCCATCCGACGGATGGAGTGCTGTACCTTAAGTATGACCCACAAAGCACGGTAAATGATCGACATCGCGAAAATCATATCAAAAAGGAAGTATAGAGTGAAATCCGGCGTCGTTGGCTTTAACCTGTTCGTAACAAAAGGCGACAAGGGGAGCACGATATTACGTCCCATACGATGGACGGAATGTTGAACTTGAATTGTCCGCCACAAAACACTCAAGCAGGAATCTCTGTAAATTCTCTGCCATCGCCGGGACTTGAACCCGAGCCCACGGGTTGGGAAGCAAGCACTCTAGCCATCACACCATCCCGATCCCCCTCTTGAAGTAAAGCTCTGGATTCCAACATTTTTACGCAAAGAGCTTCCGAAAAAAATTCAACAAATCTTTCCGCATATCATTTCCACCTCACTGATATGTCTGGACACGTATCAGTTCGTGAGAGGTATACGATCGTTTCCTCCCGACGTCCCCGTAGTCCATCATCAGAGTCGGATCACGTGCGATATGGAAACAGTCGAATGAAGAAATGAGCACGGACGAGGATCACCAATCGAGAGGAACAGCTCCAAGGGGACAGCATAGAGAAGGCCCAATTCCTTCCCATAGAACGGTGATTTCTGTTGCCACTTTGGTCGCATTATAATCGGTTGTCAAAAATGTCCGAGGCGCGGCGACGAGTCCAATGCGATCTTTTTTTATCCAATATTTTGCAATTTAATGTTTGTTATTACGAGGAATAGTATTGAAAAGTAATGAGTTGGATAGATCACATCATCATTTGAGTAAGTTTCGATTAATACCCCGAATTATGGTCAACAGATTCAGGCGTTATATGGCGGAACTTAAACACATTTAAATAAAATATGCTAGCACTTTTCCACAATATTTCCACTAAGCACGATATTGTGGAAAAGTGCAGCTATCTTTTATTTATATACCCCCAATTATACCTCATCTTCCCGTGAAACTCGGATCAATTTGTCCATCAGCGACACGAGTGGCGACCTTTGCAAACTTATTCAAATTCGCGGTGGAAGACAACACATTTAGAGGCCGACGTGAGGATCCTCTTTTCTAATATTCCTGAACAGCTCCTTCAAAGCGAGCGCGAAGTCGGATTCGGAAGTATTTCCGAATCCTACGCGTCGCTATGGGGTAGGCACACGCTATGGACCGTGAACATTTCATAACATTTAGGTAAGTTTTGCACAAATGAGCTTTTCATCAATCGGAGAATAGAGCGTGAGTTATGATTAGATTTATTAGAAGGGAATGTAGAAGAAATTGATAGGTGAGTAAGGATAGGCACGCGATATTAATACCTAAACCTATGCAACACAAATTTCTCCGAGGTATGAAAATCTTCTTTTTTTAATTTTTAGCGCATTTTACACTGTTTTTGAAAAAAGCATGTTTGTTAAAGTATGCTTTTTTAATTTAATTTTTATTTTCTGCTTTTTACTAGCGAGTCATGTAGTGGATTAAACCAAACCCGTCTGGGAAATTTCTGTAAAAAATCATGACTAAAGTCTCCCATTGAGAGCTAGAAAATAAAACTATTTTCCTTACTAAATTTAATTTAAGCCTAAATAACATTAAACCGTGAAGCCACGAATCACACGCAGCATACCAATATTAAGAATGCAATACCTCATATCCACCGCGCATTTGAACGCATTCATAAAAGTCACCGCTTTCGTCGCTGACAAGCAGAGCGTACCTAATTCCACGGAGAAATTAGTTGTAACGACGTCGGTAAACCAAAGTTTATATTCGTGGTAAACTAAAGCTTGAATC
Organism: Ischnura elegans; assembly: GCF_921293095.1. Classification (NCBI taxonomy): domain Eukaryota; kingdom Metazoa; phylum Arthropoda; class Insecta; order Odonata; family Coenagrionidae; genus Ischnura; species Ischnura elegans. The sequence continues at coordinate 82,718,062 of NC_060253.1, read as the reverse complement.
ACACGATCATTTTTATCGTAATTTTCGAGTGATCACTCCAGCGATCACTTGAGTCTAAATTGATCGTCGCACGCAACCGTTGTTCGCATTCGTCTCCAATGAAGAGGATTCCCATCACTTTTTTCATCACTCGTCTGGTCGCTTTTTTCATCGCTAAAACCGTCGCTGAAACCTCATATCAGCCAATCAGAGTGCATGCCTGAATGGAGCGATTACAACACAACGTTTGACAATCGTGGGAACGACATACGTAAACATAAACACGCCCGACTGTGAGAAGTAAACAATAGCAAACAGGGGCGCCGACTTATAAAAAATATTGGGGGGGCCCATATCGGAGGTCTTGCCCCGGGAAGAGGTTAAATTCAAAGTGTGTCGCAGCACCGAAACACTTTCATGATTCACACCACTTGATTCAGTTAACCTGCTTAACCTTATAATTATTTGTTTTAACACATGGTTAAATTTATTTTAAAAGGTAACTATCGTCAAACATGGGAAATAAAAATTACCAATACTTTTTTTGTAATTCCACAAAGCATAATATAGCTAAATTATTTTCTTGAATCATTGAGGGGGCTCTGCCCCCCCAAACGAATCTTTGAGGGGGCTCGGGCCCCCTCAGGCCCCATGGAGTCGGCGCCACTGATAGCAAACCTGCTGAAGAGAGTGATACCTCCACTCATAAATACTCTATATACTCCCTTACCACTCTGTAATAGTAATATGAACTCAATGCCTCCACTGCACAAACGCTCAAAAATTCCCCACCGAATCAAATACGCTCATTTATTAGCCCAACAATACGAATGCGCTCAGCTGGCAGTGGCCATCTTGCCATTGCCATTGACTGCCATCTAATTTGCAATCTAGTCATTTAACATTGATATTTGAAAATACACCATATTGATGAGTCTGTAGCCAGTACGTCTTCTTTATTGCAATTCTCTCGGCCATATTCTACGACGCTGTTGTTCATTTCGTCGCCGATGCAATATAACTGCTGCTGCGGCCAAAATCAGTCTACGCCGATGTAAATCATCCATGGTGGCAATCCCAAATTTGAAACATATTTGTGATATTAAAATTTTAGGATTCAGGCAATAGATTTTCGTGATGCAGTTCCTTCGGCAAAGGGCTGTGATATCGGAAATGATGCGAAAAGCGACGGCGGGTGGGTCCGTGTGATTCAGAAAAATGATCACTCGAGCGATCACTTTTCCGGTCGCGAAAAACGAACGCTCGCGTGATCACTAAGAGGGATGGAACGAATGATCGTGTTATTCAGGCTTTATTAATCACAGCACAATAGAGCAAAGTTGAATATTGCATTGCCATCAGAAGCATGCCGGAATGAACATTTTCAAGCCTCCGTGGGAAGAGGGTTAAAAATCATTTACAAGATTCCATCGATGAAATGGACAAACAAACGAAGCAAGGTAAGAAAGAGCGTGTAAAATACGTCACGATGATGGCGAAAAGTCGACCTGTTGTAAAGGAGTGATGTGTCCTCATATTTGTCGACAATGAGGAGTCAGAACCTGACTCAATCTAGAGTGCTCACTCTACTTCGCTGTTTCAGATCTCAGACTCAAGTTGAGTTTGAGATAGAGCTCGTATGTTAGAAATTAAAATCCAACTTAAATCGTTTGAGAAGGAGTAATTGTGGTAGCGTTCATTCTTAAAATTTACAAAAAAATCAATCATTTAACCAAGGGCGGTCTGGCCAGGTCGGCGATCGCCGAGGGCCCCGAGCCAAGGGGGCCCCCACAACGCTCGCGTATATCGCGTCCTCGCGTGAAGCGTGTATGAAAAGTGTAATAAAAAGACCCAAAAGTACTTGAACCAAAGTTTTTTTTGCCGTTATAAAATCCTACGTTTCCTTGGCTCCTTTATTTACGACATACTCTGTGTAATAAGATTATATAAAAAAATAAAATATAGGTGTCAAAAGATAAAAGAGAACTTGGTGCGTTTTTGAAAGGATTATTCGAAAAGGCTATTTTAGCATTTTTTAGATTTCAGCACGGTTTCTAAGAAAAAAACACGCTAAATAATAGATAATAGAACCATAATGCGTTACTAAATTTTATGCGCTGTGAAATTCTCACTTTTCATTATATTTATTTCTGAAGAAAGTGCTATTTTTATTAACTTTTATCTGGCTTTTTTGTGCCAGAATAGCGTCAAAATCCATTTCCAGGCATGCATTTCGTAAACATTTTCCGTGGGGGGGGGAATAGAATAGATATTTATTCATGCTCTGGGTATACCCTTAGAGCAAAACACAATTTACAATAATTGGCTCATCAAAAGCATAAAGTTCATGAAAATATAAAGTAATAACAATAAAGTTGTTTGATACACAAATAATAAAGAAAAGACACGTAAACATGGATTGAAATTTGACATCACACGGAATATGTTGGCTGTATTTTCTGTTGGAGTTTATTTTCGCTCTTCATTGAGTAAAGCCATGTATAATTTATATTTAAATGCATGGTTGGAGCCCCTCTGTTCTAGATCCTCAAGGAGAGAATTCCAAAATTTAGATGCCGTTACGAGAAATGATTTCTGGTCGGTAGTTGTACGTGGAGTAGGATAATATAAATAGTCCTTTTTGCGAGATGACATGTGAGTGATTACTGATCTGTTCATAAAGATTTCCCGGAGATAATTAGGGATTCTCTCTCTGAAAATCTTAAAAAGAAGAGCACCGAGTAGATATTTTCTTCGGTTACAAAGATTTAGCCAACAAAGGCTGAATCTGTACTGTGATACATGAACATCCTTTCTCAAATTGAATACATATCTTACACATGAATTAAGTAATCTTTGTAACTTTTTATCCAGCTCTTTAGACATGTCATTATAAACTTATGGACTAAATATCTCATAAACTTTAAACATATAAATGTCTTTATATAGGGAGGGAGCACCGAAATCCCCCCCAGGTAAGGTGGGGCCCATCACGAGCCCCAGCCGAGGGCCCCCAATCACCCCAGAGCGCCCCTGCATTTAACTCTTGTCAATCTTGGCCCACGACTCATTAAAAACTAGCGCTACTGGAGAACAATATCACGCGTAGAAGAAATTTTGCGAGAGATATTAAAAAAAAATAGCGCGGAATTGCGACGGTGCGGACATTTTGTCCTGGATAGGAGAAACCTACCCAGATGGGACTGGATGTCACGATTTTGGGTATGATAGACGAGGACTTATCCCCGTCCCCACCGAAGACGACAAATTTGAGCTGGGACTCCACTTATCAACTGTGGAGTACGGCCTGAGAGACCTTCGGGATTCCAGTGAGGTCTCATAATGCCAAAGTGGCAACGGAGTCTAGTGAGAGTAAGACAGGATAAAGGCTTTCAATGCGGCCATAAGAGGTGGAGAAGTTGGGTCGAAAAGGAGTGTAGATATTGGGAATCTTCTCGTACCAACTTCTTTGATTGTTACTAACGCTGAGGGGTAAAGAAACCCGTATTTTTCCCTTTATCCCTTTCGAAGATAAGTTGATGACGTCACGCACTTCAGCCAAGCGGGTCATCGATTTCTAGCTTTGGCTGTTTGGCTTTCTAACTCGTTGGCTTCGCGTACCTGCTCACGTCGTTTCACTGTTTTTCACACGCTTGTGAGCAAATCTATTTTTTCCTCACTGTGATAATCGCAATAATGTGAAATAAACTGGGAATCTCAGAATTTTTTTCTCAAATTATCAACAGAAATAGGTCTGATTATTTCGAGAGATGCCATTGAAAATTCGGCACGGTTTAGCATTTAAGCAATTGGTGAAGGATCTAGCGGCCAAAGGATCATATACTTCTTGATAAGATCTTCAAACCAGAAAATCATTGCAAACGTAAATCCCACGCCATTCAGCAGAATTTTTGCGCCAACGTCAACTATAATTAATTGATAATTGAGGTACCAGCTTCATAAATCTCAATTTTCGTCATCGAATATGCCTCGCGCACCTCATTCAAAGAGGCATTCGATTGAATGCCTAAGTTTATAAATTTCTAGGAATTCGTCGATTTGAGACGCTACTGATTTCCTGGTCCATTCGGAGGAGGTGGAGACGATGTTGAATCTCCATGGCAACCGCACAACGACCTTAAATGAACTTATGGAAATGCTTAACACACGAAGAATTGATATCCTCGGCGGCGTCTGCCATGTTCGAGTTCAAAGCCACAGAAAGTCTTTCAATATGGTTGTGATGTTAATATCGCATCATGAAACATGAATTCTGTGAAGCAGGGGAATAATTCATATAGTGTTTCTCCATCTTTTGATTAAAGGAGGCCACAAAAACTCTCCAAGGAAAACAGTTACGATTGATTCCACTGTCTCGATACGGGGAACAAATATAATGGCAACGCGTGTGCCAAGTTCGGATTTTATCAGAAAATATATGCATTAAATATTCATCCTAACAAAACTATCAATGCATTTATCATCAAAGGCACGCAGCTGTCTCTTATAAATTAAGATATAAAATTATTTGAAGATAAATATATTTCCACTCAAGAGAGTCTGAATCAATTTGGTGTAACGCAATAACGTAGATTGAAGAGTAAAGTGAGAGGTTAACCAGTTTTATCCCATCAATATTGTCTATAAAGACCGGAAAATTATTTTTTCTAAGTCTTCTGAAGAGTCGCCAGCCATTATAGTCAAGGTACATGGGGGTTTTGGCAGTTAAAATTGCGATGGAAAGATAAATTGGATAAATATATGTATTTTTAACTGTCACATCATAAACAAAAAATAGTCTTTTCAATGTCAACTATTACATTTTCATTTCGCTTTGAAAATCCACATATTGAATAATTTTTTACGGCGTTCATGATCCTAGTTAACAAAAAAAATACCAATTGATGCAAAGATACCAATGCCACATCAACAAAAAGCAATTATAATGCTCGTAAAACCATAATAATCATGATTAAAGTAAGGCTAGGTTTCATCACTGGCCTACAATTTGAGTTACGAGAACACAAATGTTATTGTTAATGCACATCAGTCATAACACGTTTGTTACGTTTGATGGTGCCACAGTCTGCTTAAATAAAGGCAGAGTCTTTACTTAAAAATATAAGGGTTGAGTTTCACAAATATATATATAAATATCATGGTCAGTTAAAATATTAGTATGTTGCATATATGGGTCACCTAGCTGCAAAAAATATACTTAAGAAAATGGGGTCTTTGTTTTTAGAGAAATAGACTTAGATATATTTAAAAAAAGAATAAAAACACTATCATAAATATCGTGGCCATTCCAATTAATAAACTAAAAACAAATATATTTTGAAGATGGGTCTAGAGATCGCTCACTATCAAAAATCCACGGATTAACTTAATTTCCGGTAGAGAAAACATTCTCTTTCTGAGCAAGCACCTGAACAAGCAACCACAAAGATAGATGAATTACAAGTAAATATTATCAAATTACTTAAGGCAAAGGACTTCTCCGATTCGACCATTACATCGAGCCAAGTCATACACATCCTCTCAATGAATAATTAACAGCCTCATTCCTCCAGGGGATCCCCCCTAGATACGCTCAACCGTAGCTAACTAAGCGATCACAAGAAAAACATGAAAAACGAGAATATTTTTTTTACTGCCTAAATATTTACTCAATCCGTTCACAACCTGTTTTTGTTATTCCTGCATACAAAACATGGCCCCATTATCATTTTGTTGACTGGATATTACTTACAGACAAATGACTTACAAACACCAAAATTCGATGCTAGAGGGTGGAGCGGTGACTTACGAAAGGTATAGCGATAAACACCTCATTCCACACCCGGCATCTTACATTCATTTATATACGTAGTTAAAATTTATATTTGTACTTACACACGTTCTTTAAACGTGGTTAGAGACCGAAGTTTATGAAGCATTGTAAAGCATGGAAGTACGAACTTGTTAAAAATCTGAGATGTTCAAAAAGATCTTTTATTAAAGCAGTGGTTTTCAGCTTTAGTAAATTTGAAAAACAAACGGAATAATTAGGGATTAAAATACTTGAAATTGAAGATTTTCTCCGTCATCATAAAATTCATCTAAAATTGTCATTTTCTTACATAGACATTGATAATAACGAGCGCTCCAAATTTTCTAATGAAAAAATCACCACTTTAATCTCCTTTCACCCAAATATCTTTAGGCATTCAAAAAAGGGAAGCAATAAAATACCAAGAGTTTTTAAGCACTTGAAGTTTTCAAGTGGGTCCAGTAATGCGGATAGAGAAGTAGTTGTGTCATGTGTGCTCTAGTAATGAGTCCATAAGCGATTCAAATTCCCAAAAAGTCACTAACTTTGTCGTTCAAAGGCAAGAAACTTGCACGAAAAACGCATGTTCACAGTTAACAATGCTGAAAGACGCGTTAGCAACCTTTCGAAAAAAAGCATAAAAAAATCTTGTTAAATTGAGTTTGAGAGCAATAGAAAAGAAATGGCAGATGAGCCAATGAATGACAGGAAAAAATTACGTAAAACCAAAATAAAGGATCAGTACTGTTACAATCATAGAACCGGATGTTCCATATTGGTCTGATACCTGAGTTAAAGATATGGTAACAGAACTATTGAGGGTGTTTGAAAAAATTTTCTGTCAAAATATCAACATAGATAAAAATATATAAAAAAAGATTTGAAGATGACATAGCCATCGTACTAGAGACTGAGATGAATTTGAAAAAGATTCTGGTAAGTAGGCTGCATTTTCCGGGTTTCACCGCGTAGTGGTTGCGTTGGTGACAACAGTTTCTCCAGTGAAGGCGAAGGCACTTCGACCTGAAGACGCCTGCTGGAATGCAGGAGAAACTGTTGTCACCAACGCAACCACTACGCGGTGAAACCCGGAAAATGCTGCCTACTGTACCAGCGCACCGCGGAAGCCTTCGCACCAAGATTCTGGTAAACATGAGTAGTGTAATGGGTAAATATCAGCTGATAATTAGCATGAAGAAAACCAAGTCATTGGTGCGCAGCAGAAGAGAAGTCAATGCTAGCATTAAAATAGGGAAACAAAAACTAGAGGTGAATGAATTCTGTTATTTGGGAATCAGGATCACTAGCCACGGGAGAAGCAAAAAATAAATTATGAGCAGAATAGCACAAGCGAAGAGAGCATTCCACAAAAAGAGAGACCTACTTCAAGCGGGAAATTTAAACACAGAAGTAAGGAAAAAGTTTGTCAGGAGTATGCCTCTATACGGAAGTGAGTCATGGACAATGACAGCCGCGGAGAAATCAAGGGTAGAGGCCTTCAAAATGTGGTGCTACAGAAGAATGATGAGAATCAAATGGATCGATTGAGCTAGTAATGAGGGAGCCCTAAGAAGAATAGGAGAGAGGAGAAGCCTCGTAAAAACCTTGACAAGAACATAGAACAACCTTATGGGTCATATTTTGAGACATGATTGCCTCATGAAGACAATCATCGAGTGCGAAAGATCCACAGAGAAAAATATCATCCGCCTTGACCGGGATTCGAACCCGCAACCCCCGATTTCCAGTCGAGTGCTTTATCCAGTTAAGCTACCGAGGCGTCAATCTTCCCTGTGGATATTTTTGGACACTACCGGGCAAGGTGTTGCTAGACTGCTGAGCATATGATGCCACAAGCAGTCCAAATCGTACGCACGGTGCCACAGCCAGAGAGCAGGCCGGGAAATAGAACACATAGAGGTGTTCGCTCTTGACTAGTTTAAAGTATACCAGGACTAGCCACGGGATCTTTCGCACGATTGTGTATTGCGGGTGACTCCCGTATAAGTTATCACCGTGGCTAGTCCCGGTGTACTTTAAACAATCATCGAGGTAAAAGTGGTTGGCAAGAACGGAAAAGGAAGACCTCAAGTGTAATGTATGGAATGGGTAAAGAAGGATATGGAGGAGAAGAAATACGTAGGTTATAAGGGAGTACTTTATAGGATAACTAAGGCGAGAGCTGCGTCAAACAAATCCTATGATAATAGACCAGTAATGATGATGATCGATATGAAAACTTTAAAATGAGTGGTAATTAATAAACTATATATGTAACGGTGTAATAGGGTGGTTTCCTATTATTTTTTATTGCCTAAACGGAAAGATTATTACTCCTGGAGTACGCATTTCACGCTTTTAGATTTTTTAATATCGATATCTATTTTTCGCGATAAAATGAAAAGTGAAAAATTTCAAGCGCACGAAACAGAACGGCTATGTATGAATGCTGGGAAAAGCCCGTGTGACGTCTGGCCGCAGCTGTGTGAGGCCACCTGGGTGCGAGAAAATTAACGCCGCTCGATGCAGGCTATTTGCTGCCGAGCATGGCGGTAGCGCAGAGTACCCTGCTAGCAGGCAGCGCTTGGCTTAAATAAGGATTATAAATATGTTATCAAACGAAGGAAACTTTCCAACCATAGGCAGTTTAAATAGGTGATTATTAAGAGATGTTTCCCTGAGCTCTGTGTCACATGCACGCATTGGTAAACTCAGACGATGTAAAACTCCTGACTATTCGTATAGCATCTAGGTCCCTGTGACGTCACGTGGAGTGGCATCGCAAGGGCGCCTATCTGGCCTTTTTCAAATGCGGTTAAAATTGACCATTGCCATTCGTCCAAACTGGGATTTCGAAAACCATATAATTTGTATATTATGAATACACTAATGGTGGGTAACGAATCGTAATAAATGCCTTTCGTTTTCTTTGATGAAGTAAACTACCCTATTGGGGGTGAAATTTTAAATGTATCTATGCGTGGTAAGCCCTCAGTTCACGTTCATTGATGAGAAGCGCCCAGTCATGCGAACCATCCCATTGTCGTTCGACGATTCAATGATTCGGCCATCCGTGTCCCACAAATCATCTATCTCTCTCCATAGCGTTCGAGGAATGCGGAGTTGGGTGGCGGTGTTCCAGGGCCGTGAATTGTGTGATATATGTGTGCGCCCCGTTGTCTACGGCGTGGGAGGGATTTAGGCCTTTCTCTTCCACCGTACATTGAACATGGGTTCTTGGGTGAAGTGCACTCGTTGAATCACGGGACGTGCCTGCATCCGAATTCGAACCTACCAACGTCTTCCTCGTCCTGGATCGTTTCCACCTACACACACTTCCCACCATCCTTCTACCATATCTCTCGTTGCACTCTATCTGAAGCACATTCACGAAAAACTATTTGGAATCAGGAAAATTTCCATGGCATCATTTTTAGTAGGTTGTAATACTTAATTTTGAGTTGTTTTGGAATGGATGTTGGTGTGACGATGGATAGAAGGAGGAAAATGAAGCGGGTAGTAATGAGCAGCAGAGGTGGAGTGGGGCAATTGTTGTTGACGGCGCGGGATGGAGTGTAAAGGGAGTTGGATTGTAATAGTTGTGCGTGCGGGTGTCTCTTTGCTCCCGAGTTTGTTTACAAAGTGTAATAAAAACATTTTTGAAGTTTGAAGAGGAAATAAAAAAACGTTACAAAGTGATTTTTTTCTATTAATATTTATCATACGAAGACAACAAAAAATGGCTTGAATTCTGGATTGCCTCAAAAGATGAACATTTTTACCGTAACCGTATTCGAGTTCTGCAACAATGATGAGGAAAAGTTGTAGCTAGCGATGGTAAACACTTAGAATGATTTATTTTTAACAATTTTTCGCAACATATTTGTATTTTCATTTGAAAAAACAGCGATAAATTAGTTGCGCACCTAATAAGCAAACTCATGCATAGAAATTTGGTATAGAAAGCTGACGAGATCAGCTAGTTCTTTAGTATAGCATTTGATTTACCACTCGATGTCAGCGCAGAGCAGAGACTCACTCGTATACCTTGGCCAACAAGTTTTTCCCATCAATTTTTGTACCTAACCCCGTTGAGAAAAAAATCACTTGTAACCCTTGCTTCTGGCCCCTTCAGTTCATAGACTGACACTTTTCCATCAAACCTACACATTTGACATGTCAACATGACCTATCGGTAAGATCGTCTGAGTGTTAGTTTAAGTTTATTCGGATTCACTAAGTTAAAGTTTTAATCTCACGAACCAGAAATTAATGTGAAACACTAGTAAGAGTAGAGGTATTAATTCAGAACAATTAAATATACTATAAAGTTCATAGAAGATTAGAGATGAATACATTACTCGTGAAATGCCAAAAGTTATGGTCGGAATAAATAAGGATCTTTCGGTAAATTTCCACATATTTCGTTTGAAATTTATTTCGTGTTACTAACAAAAAATCGCAAGCATGTACACTATATAATGCACATTTATTCTTTTAATTTTTAAGGAAATCGGTCAATATTTCAAGAGCAAGTCTACAAATATTATAAATGAACAGGAAGGAAACTCATTCTAAATGGTAGATGCATAATCCATTTAAAATATCAACAGGATACGCATTCCAACATCTAAATGAATATCAGAGTGAATATGCATCATCTTCCGTGGTCGGCTTTAGGCGCCAATGAATGTGAAATATTTAGAGTATTCGGGAAATTTTCAACTTTTCCATCGGATATATTTTTAGTTCAAGAAAAGTTAGGCTATGATACAATACACGCGTGATATATTCTTTTGATCATGAAATGTTATGAGGTTGCCATAGCAGCAATTTGGCCTGGCTCGTAATTTAAGTTCATTCGGATTTCAAAAAAATGTATTAGCCTAGGAAAAAATGAAAAAGTTAGCTTTAATCTCTATTGGTATTCATGGGTATTTTCTGATTTCTCTTGTGACTTTGTAGGTATTAAGCTATCATGGCGTCCTAAGTAATATATTTTATGCATTCATATTAATTTATATGTATTTTAATTGTCATTCATAGCCACAATTCATCATCAACTGTGTCGGTGGGCTTTAGGTTTAAGGCGTTTAAGGCAACCAACGTATCACACATTTTCTCATCTACCCTGCTAATAATTTAGTTTATTATCGAAATCACGCATTTATGGTCATCAGGAACCCCATGAGTAATCGCCGTTAGCTAGTAGCGGATATTTCAGCCATAATTTATTACTTCCTGAATCTTTAATACTACTAGTCCATGCCCCTAGGTGTCGAAATACTTCCTCAAAACCGAGAAAAAATCTTTCTTGACATATTTCACTTTATTTTTCGCATTGGCTCGACGGATATTACGCCAATTTTATTATCACGACTAAGGGGACTACGTAGAGGAGGCCCAATTCCATCGCATAGAAGGCTCATTTCTGTTGCCATTTCTGCCGCATTTTAATCGTTTTTCAAAAATGTCCGCGGCGCGGTGATGAGTGCTATGCGATCCACAATATTTTGCAGTTAAATGTTTGTGATTGCGAGGAATAGCATTGAAAAGTACCTAATGCATTTGGTAGATCACACCATCATGTGTATAAATTTCGGTTATTACTCCTAATTACACCTTATTTCGATGTGAAACTTGGATCAATTTGTCTGTCATCGACGCGAGTGGTAACTTTTGTAAACACTTTTAAAGCGTGGTGGTTTACAAAAAATTTAGAGACCGACTTGAGGATCCTCTTTTGCAATATTTGTGATCACGACACTATCTTCGATGCGTCGGCCATATTGGAAAATGACATCAGCGCCGCCATCGGTGACTTGAGTCCCGAATTTGCAATACACATCGACTACGTTCCAATAAATTACTATATAAGGGGAATACGATCACCAGAGGCGGAAAATAAAAATGACTGCAAATAAAGGAACTTTTTCATTGGTAAAGGAGTTTTGCATGGAGCACATGCCCGGAAGTATTTCGTGAGAATATAAACCTGGAGCATGACCTCGTATTGGCGGTGAGTCTGAGCAAAATGGCAGAAATAAACGCAAGCGTGAAAATAAAATACTCAAATCAAATTGAGAAGGAGAAAGAAATTCGAAACAGTAAGGATGAAATTTTTAATGAAAGTCATATGAAAAAATTGAAATTAAAATATGAAATGAGTGACATTTTACAGCTGAAATGTCACTCATAAAGTCGCTAACTATGCCTAGAAAAAAAATTTTCGGAGTACGGATGGGTAATGTGCAATTAATTACACACTTTCCATGTTACTTTCTTACAAAGTTTCTCGCAGTTCCATCACTTCAGTAAGCTTGTGCGAATTTTTAATTCAGTAGATATAATGCATGCGCAGGACGAAAATATTTTGACCACAAATGTTTTTAGAGGTTTTTAAAGTTTTTTCAAAACTTTTTTTTTACACCTGTCCGGAGAAATATTATATTTGTCAGAATAAATTTTTTTACAGCTCTCAATGAGACATAACATATTGAGAAATGATTTAAGCACTGGGTAAGCAAATGAATTTGAATCATCGTTCAGTCAGCGATGGGAAATAAAACCAATACGCCTTCTTTATTCACACGTTGTTGAAGCAGTTATTATACACATGAAAAAGAAAACTAAAATTATCAATGGTAGAAAATTGTAAAATGCCCACAGATTTTTTTAAAAGCTAGAAAGATAAGTATACTTAAAAATATAACATGTAATATTCAAATAACCTAGCCATTTATTTATAATTTCCCTTCAATACATACTTTAAAAAATGAAACATCCTTTTTTCATCTGATTCCGTTCTCCATTACTTTTTTCCAAATGCTAATTTAAATTTCAAGTTGTAAAACCTTGCCAAATAGGGGCACATTTTCAAGGGAAAATAAAACCTTTCTCAATTCCATTTTTACATCTGGAGAACATTAAATCCGTCAATTTTGTAAAGTCATTACCTCAGTGATACATTCATATTAAAAAACTTTTCAATTTAATATTCAAGCCTTCGCTTCCATCGATCAAGGGATCAAAGCAGCCAGCGGCAAAGACCCTTTCCATTCCGGCCAAAGTGCATCACATGCTTTCGCCGTTACGCCCTTCCAGCCTTTCTATTTGGGCGCAGTTCACGCTAAAAGCGAGCGGCAAAGTAATATACGACTACACTCGAACGGAGCCTGCGAACGTCTGATCTCATGCTACGACGCCCAATAAACAACTGACTAGCGGCGCGGCGTAACGTTCCCGTGCAACACCAAACAAATATAAATTTCCCTCAGTATTAGTTTCCCTTCTCCTAGAGACGCCTAAAGGTGTAAATTTTATGGAAAAATAATATTAATATTGTTTTAATTGAGCTAGCTATCTAAAATCTATTGTCCCACGTATTTATTTACTAAAAAATTCAATGATAATAAGTTCATGTTTTTTGTTCAAATCGTAGCACAGTAAATTCTGATGACTGTGGACTTAGTGCCTATTGTTCATGCTGAATATCTTTTTACCAACGACTTATACTTACGTCTTAGCGTTAAAACGGGCCAATACCATTATTTATCATACCTTATAAAAGCCTATACAATTATGACAAAGCCTACACAAGGATTTCCGTTATTAATTCACGTTTTCATTGATCCAAAATTGTTGAATATTACACACAGTTGGCATAGTATATACTACCGTGGGAATGTCATCATCATCACTGGCCAACAATCCTAAGATAGGTTTGACGCAACTAAGTTGTCCCGTCTTCTGCCTAAGGTTTTAAGAAGACTTCTCTATTCTGTTCTTCGACTCCTCTTAGGACTTTCTCACAACTAACTCGGTCGATCCATTTGATCCTCATCATTCTTCTGCACCACCACATTTCGAAAGGGAAAAAATGGGAACTGTGAAGAACTATATGACAAGAAGGATTAGGTCTTCATGGATGTTGGATAGGTGATATCACATGGGCAGTGATTAAGTAAGAAAAATCATGGCGGGAGAAATTGAAAGGAAAGTCTGTCGAGGAAGGCCAGGAGATGAGTAACTTACTCAAGTGAAAACAGGGTGGAGGGCGACTGGTCCGTCCGATAAGGTCCGTTCAAGGGAAAAAAAGAGGAATAAGCTCTTATAAAAAATTTTTTTTAAAAAACCAGCCTTTATATTTAGATTACAGGGGATGAGCAACGTTTATATATGACACAAAGCAAAAAAACTCAATGACCCCGAAAAACCAAAAGTGACGTATTAAAAAAGTCACTATATTTATTAAATTTTCAGTGAATGGTAAGCCCCCTATGTTTCAAAACCCCTATGCTTTTAAATGCCTACTATGTGGATATGCCTAAAGTGGATAACTTTTACTGTGGTCGCAAAACACGAAAATCGACCATTTGGAACTTCTTAGATCAAAAACATGTTTTGGGGGGCTATAGGTTGACTGGGGGGTGGTTAAAGGGGGGTTGGAGAGAAAAAGTTATATTTTCATGTATTGTCATCGGAAATGAAGAAGTGTGCAAAATTTCAGCGTTTTTGCTTCACAGGAAGTGAGTCAAATTTGAGTTACAAGATTTGTACCAGACAAACAGACAAACAAACAGACAGGTTGGTGAGTTGATATAAAGGCTGGAAAAAGAGCAGCAATATGACATTCCTATGATTTTTATTTTCCCAGGCTCATCTTTGTACAATATTGACGAAATATATGGGGGTGTGAATTATTTTTAATTAATAATTAACAGTAGCGGGCGTAACTTTGTGAAAATCCTTTATCGTAGAAATAGAAGGAATAATAACTTTGCTATTTCTATATGGTAATTTATTTAGACCGACCATGGTTTCGTTGCAGCGTAAAGCCTGAATCACACGATCATTTTTTTTCGTCGCGGAAGTGATCACTATCGCGATCACTAGAGTGATCACTCGCAAAATGATCGTTGCCGGCAATTGTTTTTCGCGATCGCGATGAGGATTCCCATCGCTGTTTTTCATCACTCATCCGGTCACATTTTCCGTCGCTAAAGCCGTCCCTAAAACCCCATATCAACTAATCGGAACGCATGCCCGTATGGAGCGATTGCAGCGCAACGTTTGACAATCGTGGGAATGACATAGATAAACAAACACGCTATATATTTTCGTGATGCGGGTCCTATGACCACGAGCTGTGATATCGGAAGTGATGCTAAAGCTGATGGCGGGAGGGACTGTGTGATTCAGAAAAATGATCACTAGAGCGATCGCTTTTCACGACGGGAAAAGTGATCGCGATAGTGATCACTTTCGCGACGAAAGAAAATGATCGTGTGATTCAGGCTTAAGATTGTCAATGTCAATTGTTACGCTGTAACGAAACCATGGTCGGTCTCAATAAATTACCATATGGAAAAAGCAAAGTCATTATTCCTACTATTCCTACGGAATTATTTTTGTTATTTAAGATATTAAACCGGATAAGGCAGGACGAGGAGTATGTTTCTCTACGGAAGTGATGCGTGGGCAATGACAGCAGCGGAGAAATCAAGGGTAGAGGCCTTCGGAATGTGGTGCAACAGAAAAATAGATGGCAAGAACGGAAAAGGAAGACCTCGAATGAAATATATGGAGAACGTAAAGAAGGATGTGGAAGAAAAGAAATACGTAGGTGTGAAAAGATTAGCTGACAGGGGAATTAAATGGAGAGCTGCGTGAAACCAAAGATTTTTGGCTAGCGATGATGATGATGATAGGACTACATGGAGCATTTCACGAATCACCCCGATTCGGCCTCCCGTTGTAATTAAAATAGATGAGAATAAAGACCATTATCTTTCAGACTGTCGGCTTTCTCCGAAGGTGGACTGTAATACCTTTGGACGAGTTTGTTGTTCTATAAACCCTGCTTGAGATTCTTGACGCGGGTAAAATAGTCAATTTGATCAATTTACACTAGCCGATCAAATGAAATTGACTCTGAGAAGTCATAGCAGACAAAATCAATATGCGAAGGTCGGTTTTTTATTATGGAGCAGTTCTCTCTAACGAGTCAATGAGCCGAGGCTAAAATGACGTCACCAAATTATGAAAAGTGTGCCTTAACTACTGCAATATTTAATTTTAAAATTATTTATGTCTTTCAGTATTCAAAAACAGCCTCGCGAGTCCGCCCTGGGAGTTTCGTTTCAGCTGTCTTGAATATGCGTATGATCACATTCATTAAAAATTTCTGACGCTCTGCATATGACTTGGTTATTTTTCATTACGATAAAAGTAAATGTAACTCAAGATATCTTTTGCGCCCCCCCTTGAGTTTTCTCTGTATCCACTACTGTACCAACATGCTAACTACGAGTGCCCATTCATACTCCAAGCATCTCCAATCATATGATCGTTATGCAGTGCATTTGAATTTGGAGAGGTTCCCGATGAATTACTTTCTTTCGACGCGAACATGAAGGCGAATTTTTAAAGCGAAGATGCAACTTGTGGGACCACTAATAAAAAGTGAAAAACATTTCTTTTAACATTTCGCGAGTCCATCACAGTCACATTTTAGGCCGAAAGTTTCACTGCTCTCTTCCCTACGCGAGCAGCATCCCTAGACACCACAAACAACTTGACTACGACATCAAATCGAAAAAAAACAAATGACGCGAGGGCACGCGCATCTCACAGATCATCTCTCTCTCTTCTAGGAATGAGTGGTTACCAAGGTGCACTCCGGCTGACACAAACGCAGAAATGTAAAGTGGAAGTAAAAATTTGGGGCAAGAGAACAAGAATTTTCACCAACGGAGCTAATAGTGTATGCTCATCCGATACACGGGGCTGGATTGGTGGACCGAGTGATAGCATCTCACTCCGTGGGCTCGGGTTCCAATGCCGACGGCAGAAATATTTCAGTGATTCAAAAATTTTTCAAAACCTATTAAAACACGACCGAAGTAAAAACAGAAATCATGCTTCTATGGTATGGAATTGCGCCTACTCTATGCAGTCTCCTTCAATTTCAACATGGCGGTGAGCAGATCACGAACTGGTGAGTTTTTGCAATGTTATTTATTTTTTTATGGACATGCGGAGGCAATCATTAAACTGTCTTTTATCATGGAATCTCTTTTGAATTTATTTTTCACCAGTACAACTCGATTTTTCAGGAAAAATGGGCAATGTATCCAAGGAGATACTTTGCATTATTTATTAATCAATCGATATTATTGAAAATGAGGTAATATGTGCTATTTATAATGTTGTGCTTAGTATACGTAAATGTAAAATAACATTTTCGCTTCAAAATTTGTATTCTTTACCGATTAACGGTTAAACGCCAAAAATATATAAGTACAAGCAAGAGAAATGTAAAAGAGTACTCGTAGAGTATAATTCTGAAAAAAAGATATCCACATATCTCGTTTCTGAGCCCTGAATTTCCGCTAAATATGGCATGAAATACGTAATAGAGAAAAGTTAGCTAAATGAGTACACTTCTTTGCTGCTATAAAGGAATATTGTGAGTTTTATCGTCATTGGCCTACATTTCCGTGTGTCCAGTCCTCTTTTGTTCACAAATCTAGTCCACCTGGTCAAAAAAACACATTGAATCGCACTGAAATCAATCGTGAGATGGGGAGAGAGGAGACGTTGAAGGACAGAGCAAGATTCATATTGCATTTGTCGGCTATGAGTTCTCCTCTAGATGGACACGTGTCTTTCCCGAGTGCAATAGTTCGGCCCACGGCCACACGTCACTCAAAGGCGCTCGCCTACCACACTGCACGATTGCGGCGGATAGCGACTGAATCCTCCCTTGGACGGGGCAAAGCCTAAAAGTAGAAGAACGTTGAGAAGTTGTTGCATGCATCGCTTCAGAAAAGAAAGACCGTCTGGAGTCACAATTACTACATAGAAATTGATGCCATGAAAAGAGCCCGACATTGCGGGAGAATTTCTATTTTGAGAAGTAAAAAATGTGCAATTTTAGTTCCTCAGTATTGCCCCTATGAAAATGCAGAAATTTCATGAAAGAAAATAAGAAAAAAATTGCTAGTAAACTATATATTTAAATGTTATTAATTGCTGAGAAGCCCTTAAGCTTTAGTGGTGAACTACGGATTGCTTTGTTTTTATGAGTATGAGTATTTTAGGTAATTTAGTGTAAATAAATACATTATTAAGGTCTCAAAACACATTATATGCTCATGTAAATATCATTAATATATATTTTACTGCTTTGCTGTTTAAAGAATATTAATAAACTAAGACACATTTGTTTTATATTTACGAGTGTTATACCATCTGTCATGCACTGGAAGTAGTTATCGGAATTGTAAGTGATTTTCACCGATGTTTGTTTTTGTCATTAAAAATTCTTAAAGCAATTCCCATAACTTTAAATTCACAGGTAATTTACTTTATGCCTTTAGAATTGTAATATTAGTTCTTATTTATTACTATGAGAGTGTCGACATTTAAAAATCAAAGAATAAAAACATTATACGAGCACATGAATATCAATTAGAGACTTTTAACTGCTGTGCAGTGGAAACAATTAATAAAAAACTATCATGCGTCATTTCATAATATTTTATACCAACTATATTCAGCTGGAAGTAGTTATCAGGATTGATAACAGATTGTCATGACAGTTATTTTTGTAAATAAAAGTTCTTTAGAAATAGCTATAATTTTAAATTCACATTTATGTAGCTCTTATTCATGTAACTTCATGATGCGATATTTACGTTCTGTTATCCTCTTTGAAATCGTGCGATAATCTATATGCCTCTTATTCTCAATTTTATGCGTTGTTTGGCTGTAAAATGGCACGGAAATTGAAAATATGACATTTGTTCCGTTGGCTTGAGAAAAATTAGATTTGAATCATTCATCAAAACTCAATAATTAATCATTTTAAAATTGGAGTTACTCATTTATTGTATGTTTTACTGCAAATAATACGTTTATCACCAATCTTCAAGCAGCTATTCTCACTGGCCACAGAATAAAATGAGGTATCCAACGATTTTCAAGATACATCCCTTCTCCATGATGATATTCATGCGACCGTCGGACAATGTACAATCCTTTACGATGCGGTGCCCTACAAAAGTCCGTCTTCAGGCTGTGTTACACTCGCCGAGAATATTAAAAAGACTACTGCTTGGAATCAATCATGAAATGGACGTGAGGAATTCTCGAAGGGCGCAGACCATTGCGTTTCACGGGAATGAATTCTCCTTCCGATGGACACATGCAGTTCGGCCCACGGCCACGCGTCACTCAAAGGCGCGCGTGTCAGCGAGATGCGTGAAATGCGGCGACGGTGGTGCTAAGGGTCTAGCGTGGGTGGGCGTGGTCAATGGACGAGCACCAGTTTGGTGATCATTCACGGGTGTGGCAGGTGACCGTTTCTCTCAGTATGGGCATTCGAAGGGCATCCCCCCGTCAAGAGTAGACTACGAGTAGCTGAGGCGTGGTATGGGTTTTCGCTGACTGGGGCGGATGGCAAATTTGCAATCCCTCGCACAACGATCAGAATTTGATGTGGGAAGGAGTAGGGATTTAGGATTAGAGATGGGTGATCCCTGTTTATGCCTGGATGGTGGAACGCTTGGTACAGCCATATGAGGATGGAGAAAGTGTTGTCACGAAATTTTAGCCTGATGTAAAAAAAGGAGAATGGAATGTTATCAGATGTAAAGTCTGCATTTCAGTCTATTTCATTCTCCTTAACTGCTCCCCTATACTCGAGGGTGGGCAGAGTATATCCTTTAATAACATTAGTTAGTGGCGTAGCCAAGAATTTTGTTCGGGGGGGTCCAAAACCAGGGGGGAGAATTTTTGAAAAACAGGGTACTAAGTAATGGGTTTTAAACTAATTTAAAAACTTTTAATAATCGAAAAAACTTCATCTGTTAAAAATACTTTGTTAATTCATGATTTAAAAAAATATTTTGTTTTCTTTTGTGAAGGAAAATAATTATGTTTTCATATTTCGGGGGGGGGGGGGGAGGATCCGGACCCCCAACCTGGCTACGCCACTGACATGTTTGGGGGTTCATATTATTTAGCTTAGTCCCCCTTTATTTCAAAACTAAACAATTCTTAATTAAGTTAATAAATTTAGTAAAATCGGATAATCAGAAAAATAAAATAATACATGACCTTCGACCTGAAGACGCTGGCAGGATAGCCAGCGAAACTGTTGTCTATAAATAAGCTGACGCGGAAGAAAACCCTGGAGAAATGCAGAGATCAGATTATCGCACAGTGGGCTAGAATCGAAAAAAGCTGGCCAAAACCTCAAAAACGATTATTTTGAGCTAGGAAATTGAAACTTCGTATACATATTCTCAAATAAATTGTTCATAACTTTCCAGATTATTTCTTTCCTGTGTTTTCACCTTAACAATATATGTGAGGTCAAAGTTGAACAAATTTAGCGAAAAACGACCACCCTCGATTGTTTCTGAAAATTGCCAACTTCATCCTCGTGCAGTTGTTTCATGAATAATTTTATGACCAAAAATGTTATACAATCGTAATCGACACTTCTTTTTATTTCATTTTAGGGGGTTTTAAAGATTTATTTTCATCAATAACTATAGATATATAACAAAATGGTGGAGAATATTTTCAGCCCATTTTTTTAAATAAGCGTAGAGAAAAAGTAGATATTGCCACGGACTTCAGCCAAGTGACTAATACCACGTCGTTTTATGAAGCTTCTGAATTGTGGATCTAAAGACAAACCTTGTACCAACTTGAAACCCCGAATTTTAATTCGTTTTTTCGAGCGTGCGGTCGACTCCGGTTCTGGCCGGCGGCGGCGGAGAGTACGGCGACGCGGCAAGCGTGTGGATGCAATATGGTCTCATTCACTTTTATGTCTGGGTAATAGATATAATAGTGATAGAAAATAATCACCAGAAAGAAAAATTAATAAATATTGCTAGGAATAACTCTTATTATGCAATCGCTGGGCACTGCAAGAGGTGCACTGAAATGCTTCTTTCTTTGAGTGCATTCCTTCCCTTTTCTTAATTCTCTTTTCATAGGCTCTAAAGGCCGTTTTACACGGTACACGGAATTGCGCAATCTGACGTACGTGCGAAGGCGCAATCAAAATTGCGTCGTGTAAAGCGGTGAATTGCTAGAACACATGCGAGAATGCGTGGATGCGAGACGGCAAAATAGCCCCTGTTCTAATTTCGTTCATGCATTCGCGCAATTCCACGCCATTTTAGAAATTAATGCAGCTCTAGCCTGCGCAATTCCGCGTACCGTGTAAAACGGCCTTAAAGTTTCCATGTCCACTAAGTATTTGAGTATGATGTCTTCTTGGGAAATCAGCTGGGTCAGGATGGAAATTTCTTCCAACGTTTCAATGGCCTTCTCTGCCATCGTCTTCAGGGCGAATTCGGTTGCAGAGAGGGCCATTGAAACGTTGGCAGCAATGTCCATCCTGACCCGGCCGATTTCCCGAGAAGACTTCATCAACAAGATTCGCCGGGAAAGCACCAAATCCTTTATCAAGTATTTGGTTAGTTCTTGAGTTTGTATGAAAACTGAAACTTCGTCTAATGGCAACGGTTGGGAATATTAGGTGGGTGCAACTTCCTGGGTGGGAGCCTGATGTCAGTAGGAACCAAAATTACTATTTACGTTTAGGTCGAAGACATACCATTTTTATACCACATATTTTTTTAGCTAAGCGCTCTAATTGGCCGCGAGTTTGCCTGTTGACGGACTTCGAATACTTTGCCTGTCAGAGATCGCGATAAATCCAAGGAAAGTTTTTTCGTAGTTTACAAATGGTGCGTTTTCTACTTAAATTTAAATATCAATAGTAATTTTGGTCCCTGCCGGCCTCAGCTATCCAGGGTTAAAATTACGTGATACAATTTGTCTCCACCTTGTATACGTGCCTGCTGTATGGTCTTTTATAACGAGTGGTTTGGTAGAAGGGAGGAAAGAATTAATAGGCTAAAACCAAAGACACTACATTGAGAAGGCCTATCTTCATCCCATAGAAGCAGGAGGTTGTAAATATAATGGAGGGGGCACCACAGGTTTCGAGTGTGGAGCGAAGTGTGGCCGGAATGGGGATGCTTGGGTAGGACGAGCCACGCCCACTTTGACCAAAACATTGACAATCCCAAAAGGGTCAATGCTTACTATTTGGTGAAATATTTGGTCACAACTCGTTAATACATTAAAATAAAATATGGAACCCACACTGTAAACATTTTTTTCTTGCTTCATTGGTAGACTTCGCGAAGTTATCACTCAAACATCTTTTCCCAGGGAAAAATTACTATCAATCACCACGGTTACGTTCTACAACCAGCTCAGCTGAAAATAAAATTCTACGAGAGTCAACTAGTCGTTTCCCTGCACTTATACTGGTATTGAATTTTATTACAGCCACCGGAAATCTAATAAATGCAGTAATAAAGTATATTTTCAAGGATATCCCCACTAGTAAAGTGGCTAACGGGACGTAGAGTTTATACATTAATAGAAGTAACGCGAATGATGAGAAAAATCATATGACAATCACCTGTGAACTGCTAATGATTATAGTAGTATTTTTTCACTTAATGTAGTTCATTTTTAAAACAAAACCTAGCCACCTTAAAATATCAGTCGGAAACTTAGTCCAAAAATTGTCAAACAAAGATGGCGGAACTGTGACCAAGGCAAAAAACTCGGAAACAGCTCCTCCAGATATTCATGACCTCCTTGAAGGTATACCCACTCAAATTGAACACCTCAGATGTATAAACATTCCCCTTACCAGGAAAAGCCTCTTCCGAATTTTTTCTGGATAAGGCCTCCTACAGCGCTGTTACCACAATGTACGTGTTCCGTTAGCGGAAATATTCGCGAATCGTGCCCGTGACGTCATCCGAGTCAAAAGGGGGGCGAACGTTCCGGTGGAGAGGGGTGAAACTGCAAGCGGAGACGCCGGGGCGCATCAGGAGACAGGCAGGCCGGGAATCGCCGAAATGCAGCAGGAGGGAATCCTCGCACATTTATCACGGCGAGGATGACAACTGCGACCGAAAAATTACATCCCCTAACTACGACGCAAAATTCCACTGGCGGGTTAGTTAGAATACATACCGTTAAACTTAGCTTGAATTATTACCAAAACTATACGCATAAGTTTGTTTCAGGCTTAATTTTCTGGAAATTCGATATATGTCTATTGTATATCTTGTCTACCCTGCCTGTTGTATATGTATGAGTTTTCGATATATGATAAAATAACACCAATGGTAAACACTCACCTTTGTTAAAGTTAAGCATCTCCATGACGTCAAAACCCTGACCTTCATTCACGCCCCACTTGTTTTATGTTTTCCGTTATTGGCTTTCATTCATTTGTTCACCCAAACTTTTTCCCCTCAGACATATTCCATATGACCCCACCTCCAGCCTTGGCCTGGGAATAAATACTGAGAGAGTATTTGTTGTAACATCTTGAAAAATGACACTATATATTGAAACCTGGATCGGTTGTTGAGTTTTTAATTAAAAGTGTGGAAATTGCCATTTGCGTTCTTTTCTCTTGGACCAAAACTCTAGATCTTAAAGATGAGATGTTAATTGACTTCAAGTGAATGTCTAAGAAGAAATGTATATTAGCCTATCGAAGTATAGGTCTAAAAATAAGATTGATATGCAAAATTTTCGATTTGATGGATTTTGATGGAAATTGATGGACAAAATTGCAATGAATTCGTGTAACCTGTGGGTGGCATTTATCCCCCGTGGCATATTAGCTACCTATGTGATCTGCATTTGCGTAAAAATTTTCGTAAAAATGGAGAGGAAATACAATGCTTACAAAGACTACGTTCTCTTGGATATTAAACTATTACTTATACCACTTCTTTCAGTAGAAAAAGAAGTGGTATATGTAATAGTGTAATATCCAAGAAAACGTATAATGGAATACCACAACGTTAGTGAATGAGTTATTGAATTTTCTTACGAAGACTCCCTGTCTCCAGAATGCTGTGAGTGTGGGGTTTTTTATTTTTTAGTTATAAATAAATCATCAAGTTTTTTTTTATAAATCGAGCGTGCCCACGCGTGATTATTTATTTATTCCGCTTGTTGTTATGATTTTTAAACAAAAATATCCATAGCACATAAATTTACAACAGGAAGTTCTAACAATTTTTCTGAAATAATTACTGTTCTATATAATGCAGAGCGGATGTAAAAAATAATCCAAGATGGCGCAAATCTCATTTGTTTTTCGTAACGCACAAAAAAAATCGGAATTCCCATCCCTCGTGGATGTTTCTCGAATCAACAGCTCGTCCAAAATATGTGGAACTAATTTGCCGAACACCTTTCTATCTGATTGCATGGGACTTTGTCTCGTACTCTTTTTAATTTATAAGAGGCTCGATACCAATACCCTTTTTGTGTAAAAACACTTTTTTATAGCATTTTTTTTATCTCAGGAATCATGGGGAATGGTGTCCCCTATATACGAAACACCCACCGAAGCTTTTCTCAGTCATTTGGAAATATTCTTTCCCAGCTTTTTTTCCATTCACTGTAATAGAGGCATACCTATTGAACGGCTCCTAGCACTCTCTATTGATTTGCAAATGGATCTCTCTCTCTCTATCTTTCACGCTGGAAACGGGAAATTATCATCAGGCTCCATCGTGTGAATAGGAGCTGCAGAACAACAGATGAATGGAGCGACGGTTGCGTAACGCGATATGAGGGGAGATTAGGCGCTTATAATTCGGAATGGTTCGCAAAAGAGAGGGAATCAATGAAAATCACGTAACCACAGATGACGCTTGAGAAGCTTTCAGAATTATAAATTGTGATAAAATGCTATTTTCCCATTAATATTTATGATATGGCAAAACACTTTTGTATATTTTGTTTATGAGATTATTAATGAAATCCGTGAAATTAACGATATACGAAGT
The DNA here is from genome assembly GCF_921293095.1 of Ischnura elegans. Lineage (NCBI taxonomy): Eukaryota > Metazoa > Arthropoda > Insecta > Odonata > Coenagrionidae > Ischnura > Ischnura elegans. The sequence continues at coordinate 82,693,342 of NC_060253.1, read as the reverse complement.
AAACCTTCATGGACATGATATTTGCTCCACTTCTTGGAGTATCTTGGGACCAAAAGAAGGCTCCGCCGAAAATATCCAAGTCAGAAAAAACCTTATCTCTCCCTATTTTCTTAATTTTCTTTCTAAATATCTTTTCTTCAGTTTGTCCTTACTTGACTGTAAATAGTAACATAATCTGGAAACTCGATATCGGCTTAACTAGGCAGCCGACATTGACAAAAGAGCAGAATGTGACCAGTTGCAGCGTTTTTGTGATGCATGTCGTCGCTAATTGCCGAAAAAAATATTGATTTTTCTTGCGGAAAAGTTTAAAAATATATGCGAAAAGTTGTTTAATTGGACGGAATCAATTTAAATAATTGACGTATACCCTTGAATTAAGTGTGAAACCGCGTTTGTTAGAGAAATTAACTGCCATGTTTTTTCTACAATCACGAAATAAATTGCAATAAATGTGGATAGAAGATTTATTTCGGTGATTATACCAGTATAGCAACGTTTGGCACGTTAATTATTTTATTTCATTTTGCAGAATTATTTTGCAACTTTGCAATTATATCAGAGCAAACCTTATCTCTAGCAATTCTCTTAATTTTCTCTCTAAATACCGTTTCTCTAGGCTGTAAATAACAAGATTTGCCTCGATGACGGCTCTAATATCACTTAAAAACATTCATAGAGAGTAACAGCGCATAAAATTTCATAAATCATGTAAAGCTCTGGATTTTAACCAATTAAAGTATGATAGTAGTATAGGCTATGTACTATCTCAAGAAATTTTTTTCTCTGTATTATTAATGTTTCAAACGTTCGTCTAGAAGAATTTTTTGTTATTCAATAAGATACACAGTATAACAACTCTTTACCGATGGTGATCCTACCAACAGGCAAAAGTTTATCAGGTCAACTAGAGCATCAATCAGGTATTATAGCTATGTTACCAAAAAATTTTAAGGAGCAATAAATATTTTCATATTATTATTATTACGATTGTTTCATGAAGGTGATCCCACCATAAGCGCAATAGCCTCTGAGTTCACCCTAAGCTCCAAACTGGTTTTATATCTATGTTAATATATATATTAAGGAGCAATGAATACTATTTTTATATTATTTAATCTTTTATTCTAATAAAATATATTTACGCAAATTATGAATATAACCGTTACATTTTAGAAGTTCTGCCCTCCTTACTAATGGAGGTTGGGCCTCATTGTGCGTAGGCCTGTGACTTTTGTGAGAAGAATATGAAGAGGCTTAATTGGGACAGTGACTTTGTCACTCCGGGCCTCTAAGTAACACTTTATGAGGGCATAATTGCGAGGAATGAGTTCTGCTGGCGAAAAACGCGACAAAGTCAGCAGTTTATGAAAGGAAGAAGTCCGCAGATGATGTGATCTATGAGTTTAGGAAGCAAAAACACACTCTACGGCTCAAAAGCGTGGAAACGACCACCACTACAGATAAAATGTGTCGGAGGCAGACAGTTAAGGAACTGAATGGAACGTGTCGCAGATGGGATTTTTTTACTGCTTACCAAGCGAATTTCTAATCTAAAATGAGACAAAGCGGAATACCACTGAGGAATAAAGGAGGAATAGAAAAAAGAAATGGGCTACCAAACTAACACCAAAAAATGAACAGCGCGAAAAAAGTACATAGAAGAAAAAACGATGTCCTTTTCGCGACATAATCAAGGAAGGAATAACAGCCTTATCGGTAAAATTTTCGCAACGAGCTCTAAGAATCCGTACTGTAATTGTAAAGATATCAGTTTCTATTATATGTCTGGTGTGAGGACATTTTAAATTAAAAAAATAGAAATGCTTGTCCTTCTATGAATAGCAATGTAAAGTAATTTTTCGTAATTACCCGCTTATTACGGCGAAAATTCATGTAAATAGTAGGGTGCTTGATGTTAATCGTTATAAACGCCAATGTTTTTAACCGCGGAGATTCATCTAACTGAATGCGTTTTAAACAGGGTACAAATATGTTTTCATCTTATTGATCTTCATTTCACTACGGTTCAAAGCTGACCCAGTACAATCAAAACAAAAATCTTCTCTAAAAGGATATTTCTTCACATTAATCTTGGAATGCTAAATCAATGTCATCTCTTGAGGTCCCAGATATGCGAGCGACAGTAGGGGAGACCGGGACACGTTGGCCGATTTTTTTTAAATTTTAAATATTTTTTATTTCTGAATAGCTAACTTTATGAATTTATTGCTAAACTATAGAGCAGTCCTTCTGAATCTGGATGACAATAATTAAACTCGAATATATGAGTTATAAATTTAAAAAAATAAATACTGGGCATATGACAGGTGGGCCAATCTGCCCCTACATCGGGGTAAGTTGGCCCAGCGGCTGGGGCACGTTGGCCCATGTATTTTTTGATAAGCTAAACTAGTATGATTTTAGGAAATCAAAATAAAACTAATTGTTATCAAGAAATATATTTTAATATATGTAACCATTTTACTAAAACACCGGGAAAGCTTTAAATTATTAGGATTTCTGGCGTGCTAATACAAACCAGTTAACTTTTGTGACTCTCCATATACTAAGGATCAGCACAGTTATTGCACTAGTAAAATAGTCGCGGATTTAATGGTTCACACATGTCTGATGAGCCCAACGCTAGCAATATGTGCACTAAATACATTGTGCTGCAGGCTGACCGTCGAAAAAGGCACACTTTAGGCACAGTGAATCTTCATCTTCCTATATCGGACGCGCGTATTTTACTTTTTTTAGCTTCAGTTGACATGCGTTACATTGTGATACTATGCTACGTTCAAATAGATGTCTGTCTTCACCACTGCGCTTATATTTTAGTAGCCCCTGTGAATTTAATTTGAGTCTTTGTGTCTAATCAGTTCAGACACAACCCAACGCTCCCAAAGACGACTAATCGCAGGCCCAGCAGACAATGCTGAAGCCATTCGGCGAGTTTTCTGGCTGTCGCTCCGCGGTGCGCACTTGGCGGGAGAATCAATTGAAGCAGTATAGTTAATGAAATTATAACTTACCTTAAACTAATAACTTACGGTCAAAAATGACCTGAGCGTGTAGTGCGGAGGACGCGCAGTTGCCCTATCCATGCAGTACCATCGCCACCTAAAGTAAAGTAAGTTTACTTAAGGTGGGTTGGCAGTACCCGCCTGTCGCTCGTATGGTGTTTTTGCTGAGTAATATGAGGTCGAAGAAAACCGTTCTCGTATTTTTATAAATATCTAATTTGAATTAAAAAATATTTCTTCAATTTTAGGATAAGTATAAAGCCAATTTTACTACTTTTTTCTAATTTTTCTTACTGTTTCACACTCTAGCCACAGTGCATTAAAACATTCTCTTTTATCGACATTGAGGTCAAGACATGTCAATGCTGAAGCCATTCGGCGAGTTTTCAGACAAATAGAGATTAGACAAATATGAAGATTAACCACCCTTTTGTTCTCAGATGGTAATAAGCGCTAAACTTTGGTCCAATGTATATTAAACATTTTTGGAACAGTGAAAATTTGGTATAACCCTGGTTTGGTTCATTATCCAAAGGTTTGACCCTAACTACTGCATTGGTTATTTCGCAAAAATAGCTCTTAATAATATTTCCTCTTCGCTTAAATTGCAGTTGCATCATCTAGAGCTATTTATAACACGAGCAATTTATCCATTTAAAACTCAGGGATACATGCGGAATGTAAGTTCTAATCCGGGCTGAGACACGTGCAATTGAAGGTTTCCCGGATGTGTGGGTGGCTTCTATGCAATTACAGCACTTCAATCCGTGAATCCTGAGTGAGGTGGGAGGCGTTTTGATTTTTCGAGCGTGAGTCATCGGATTTGAGTTCGGAATCTAGAGCGCTATTTCTCCGATGCATCGAACTGCTATTACTTCCGTCGCGAGCGCTGAGGGCAGCACACAGGCGATGTTTTTGAAGCAAGGGGACCTTTAGGAGGCCTCAATCCATCCCGTAGAAGCTTGATTTCTGATGCTTCTTAACCCACTTATGCCCAGGAGTTTTTTTTTTAATATCTTACTCTCGTCACCTAAATTATGATTGTACATCATATACCATAATGCAGGAAAATTTTTTTAAATCTCTAATATTTGCATCGTACTTTATCCTACACGCTTCTTAAGACACATCTAGGCACTTGAACTGTCAAAAATGTACATTATTATTTAACTTTGTTGATGCATGTTTATGCTAAATAATTCATCGCAAGTCTTCATCAGTGGTTTTGAATATTTAAATTTGAAATTTTATACATAAAATAGGATAATGTCGGCAAAGTACAATGCATATGTGTACAATATACAAATGAGTGGACCAAGACGACGGGCCTGTATAAGGCGGACCTCATCACCACTTCAACCTGAAGACGCCCACTGTAACGCATACGAAACCGTTGTCGCTATGAACAACGAACACGTTTTGAAACCCTAGAAGATGCTGCCATTCAATCTTACTTGTAGGAAATTGATGATGCTGAAGATATTTTCACCATTAGTAATGGATAGAAAAGTAAGTTAGGAGAGAGACCCCGGTGCTTTCATAAGGTTATTAAGCCGGCAATATTTAAAAAAATTTGAGCGTGTATTGGTATGGTGTGGTATTTGGAGGACGCGACCGGTAGCTGAGGTAATTAGCGCTATGAGGAAACAGCAAGAGATATAAGGATGGAAGGAAACTCGGCGATACCATTAGTCTACTCTTATCGAAAGACGCCAAGAGCTGTACTTGGAGTCAGCACTGAATCAGGGATCGGTCAGTCCCGAAAAATTCTCTGCCACCGCCGGGATTTGAACCCGTGCCTACAGGGTGGAGAGCCAGCATTCCTTCAATTACCTCCTACCAATTAGCCATCACGCCCACCCGATCCCGTATATACTTAACTTACTCCCGGTGTTGCTCGGGAAGGATAGTACCCAGAGAAGTGGGAAACTTAAAATTCATGGTCACATGGCATGATTTTTAGTTAAGGAACAAAACGAGTATGATAATGGTGTACAAATGCAACAGAAAACAAACAGTGGAAAATAAGATTTCTGTATACCGCGCACGGAATCAGCTCATACCCCGCTCCAAAACACTGTGCGTCCGTATGTGCGCAGACCAAAACCGTCGTGTGAACGCATACCTCTGCAAAAAGATTTGCACTGAGAGGATTAGTAGTTAAGCGTAGGATTGAGCGTGTCAAGTGGTGTGCATACGCGTCAGGATGCCCAATCGCAGAAGTTGTATGACGTGACGTAACAAACGGTAATGAGAAAACGACGCAAAGGACCTTTGGTTGCGATCCGTACAGCCGTAAGGATATCCATAGCGGACAGAAAAACAGACACCATCTTTTATATATACATAGATTTCTCGTAACAACCTCCTTAAGGGTGGGAGGAAGGTTTTGCAGGGATCGGTAGGTTAAGGATGATTGGGGTTGGAGACTTTTATTTCCCGCTTAATTCATTCTGCGCCGGAGAACAAATAACAAGAATCGCAGGATGATATCGAATACGGGATTAAACCTTGGCCGGACCAAGAGAGCAAAGCGCCCAATTCCGAGTTGGAATCGTGGTGAGGGATAATGCCGCAATCCACAGATTTTCTTTCACCCACGATGTAAAAAATAAAAGGAGAGCATCCAAGTCCGTTTATAAAGGACCTTTTGGAACTCCAGACGACGCTGAGGGTTGGCGCACTAATGAGGATGCGGGAGCAGAAAGGGGACCGCTCCGCGAGCTTCCATTGTTTTCGGTGCGGGCCCTCAATCATCACATGGGAGATATTTTATTCCTCGAAATGGGGCCTTCTCACACAAATGAAAGGACCTCTTCCGATTTTATCATTACTTCGCTCCACCGAGATTGCGAGTGCCAACGCTCTTCTATTTCCCAGCCATTTAAGCTTAAAGTCTGAATCACGAGAACATTAATCTCTCGAGGGACAGCTGTAGCGATCCAACAAATGACCATTTTGACCCCATGCCCTTCCTTTTTAACCTTCGCGCGTGACATCCACGAAGGTTACAGTGTCTATGTAACAATATATTTTGTAAAACTTTATGTGTATTTGAATTGTAGTAATTATCATGCAATTCTCAACGGAAGTGACGCATAGACAATGGCATTCGCGGAGAAATCAAGGATAGAGGCGTTCAAAATGTAGTGCTGCAGAAGAATGATGAGGATCAAATGGATCGACCGAGTAAGCAATGAGTAAGTCCTAAGAAGAGTGGGAGAGAAGAAAAGTCTCATAAAAACCTTGACAAGAATACGAAACGACCTTATCAGCCATATCTTGAGACATGATGAAAACAATCGTAAATGGACATGTAGATGGCAAAAATTGGAAAAAGAAGACATCGAAAAAAATTTATGGAACAGGTAAAGTAAGATGCGAAAGAGAAGAAATACGTAGGTGTGAAAAGATTAGCTGATAAGAGAATAGGGTGGTTTCCTATAATGTTTTTTCCATAAATCGAAAGAATGTTACTCCTGGAGTACGTATTTCACGCTTTTAGATTTTTAAATGACGATATCTATTTTTCGCGATTATATGACAAGTGAAAATTTTCAAGCGCGCGAAAACGCGACGGCTAAGTAGGAATGCTGGGATAACCCGTGTGACGTCGTTCTGGGTCCCGCTTCCGCAAGTGAGATGACCTTGGGGCGAGACTTTGAGCGCTGATACGACGCAGGATGCTAGCAGGTAGCAGAGTACCCTGCTAGCTGGTAGCGCTTGGCTTAAATAAGGATTATTAATACCTTACCAAACGAAGGAAACTTTCCGACCTTATGCAGTTTTAATATGTGATTATTAAGACATGTTTCCCTAACCTCTGTGCCTCATGCATGCATTGGTAATCTCAGACGATGTAAACTAGGTCCCTGTGACGTCACGTGGAGTGGCATCGCGTGGGCGCCAATCTGGCCTTTTTCAAATGAGGATAAAATTGACCATTCCCATTCGTCTAAACCGGTATTTCTAAAACCAAATAATTGGTATATTATGAATACACTAATGGTGGGTGACGATTTGCAATCAATGCCTTTCGTTTTCTTTGAAACTACCTCATTGAGTGGAGAGCTGCTTCAAACCAATCTTAGGATTGTTGACAAGTGATGATGAGATACAACCGCCACTATTTCAATCTCTATTTTTAATGTTTCAATACCTCTCATGCCATTCCCTCACCTAACGCATAAAAAATTCGTCAGGTGCTATTATCCAGCGAAGAATTTAGGAGGTTACTCGCAAACCTTGGGACCCGTCGTGGATAATCTGATCATAGAGGATAGAAGCGCTCGATAATGTCACGAGAGACCAAAGTGACTATGGATTTACGTTTTTATTCCGCTGGGTGTCAATGCTGTAAAATACGGGAAGGTATGAGTATGATAATGTGAATGGAAAAAAGAAGACCTCGAACAAAATGTATGGAACAGGTAAAGAAGGATGTCAAACCAATACTATGATTAATGGCCAGTGATGATGATCATGCAGTTTGTAATGGCAAGTTTTGCAATGGGGAGAGAGGTCACATATATTGGTATCGATTAATGATATTCATGTTGTTTGTCGCACACAGCTGCACTCTCGTCTGGGATAGACGCACTTAAGCCTAAATCACACGATCATTTTTTTCCCGTTCTTTCCGAGAGATAGCTCTAAAGATCTCGTAAAAATAACCGTTGCACACAATCATTTTTGCGCGATGGCTCGAGGGATTGACATTCCAGCGAATTTTCCATCACTCGACACGTCCCTTTTTACGTCGCTGAAACCAAAGCTGGTACCATTCTTCAGTCAATCAGAACGCTCCACAGTGGCCTGAAATCGGAAAAAGCCGGACAGAAGTCCAAAATGGCTTTTTTTTTAGATAGAGACTTAAAACTTAGCATACATACTCACAAGTGATGGCTAATTATGAATATGTATGCCATTTTACAGACATTTGATCTGTTGCTGAGATACAGCAGCTCAAACATGACCAATTTTTCAAAAGCGCGCGTGATCTCGTTTTTCTACGAAAATCTTTGAACTTAAGCAGGTGGTGTTATAGTTGTATGATTTTTATGGAATAAAAACACAATATTCCTTTGAACAGAAGCTTTGGCTATATTGCTCATGATTTTTGAATATTTTAATTAAGATTTGAATTAATTCTGAAAAAACTTGATGAATCGACCTCAGTTACCAAGCCTCAGGGTCCCGCGTCACGTAGCTCGGACTTGACGCGCGGTCGAAAAATGGCTCTCATTTCCTTGGTCGCAAACTTTTTTCCAAGATTTTTTGACAGTATTCTTAAGAAAAATCTACTTCACACTGTGATGTAAATTTCCCCTATAACCATATTTCTTAAACGAAAGATAATGTCTACTTTATTTAAAATTTCACGCGAAAAATGTGTACGCCATTTTGTGTTGTAAAACCATACACATGTGAACCAAAACCTTCAAAAATCATTAACAATATAGCCAAAGCATCTGTTCAAAGGATTATTGTTTTTTTTAATTCCATAAAAATCATACAACTACAACACCATCTGCTTAAGTTCAAAGATTTTCGTAGAAAAACGAGATCGCGCGCGCTTTTGAAAAATTGGTCATGTTTGAGCTGCTGTATCTCAGCAACGGATAAAGTGTCTGTAAAATGGCATACACATTCGTAATTAACCATAATTTATGAGTATGTATGCTAAGTTTTAAGTCTTTATCTCAAAAAAAGCTATTTTGGACTTTTGTCCGGCTTTTTCCGATTTCAGACCACTGTGCGCTCGGCCGTTAACAGCGATTGTAATTCCACGCTTGTGTTTCAATTGAATTACGGTTGTACATACGGAAAGTGACGGAATAAGGCAAAGAAAAGGAGAGAGGGTGGTAATGACCGTATGATTCAGAAAATGATTGGTCGAGTGTCGAGCTCTTTTGGTCCCTTAAATCCTATCGCTGGAGCTATAACTCTGAGGGACTAAAATTTAATAATCCTGCGATTCAGGCCTAAGCTTGCAAAGCTCACGCTTCCTAACATCACCGTTTACGGGATAAAATGGAAATTTTCAACTAATAGTTGCAGTTATGAAAGAGAGTCCCAATATTTCTGCAGACAGATCTTGCTCCTTCGATTAAAACATGACTAGGATGCGTGAGAAGAAACCTTACGCAGAATGACATGGTTTTCGCATATACATTTCTTTTCTGAGTCTTGGACAATTATGTGACTATTTTCCGAGATGGAAATAAATAAGACTTGCGAATTTCACATATGATTTTTTTAGTATGACACGGTCTGAATTTCAATTCTTTCGCATGAAGCTCACACTTAGTATTGAAACCTGGGTCGAGTTATAGTTTAAAATTATGAGTGAAATTCGCACATTTTCATTACCTATTTCCATGCCCGATTCTTGTTTCTTGATAGTCTTTACAAATTTTTAATGTTCATGGCGTTAATCACGATTTAAAAAGGTTTCCAGACATCGATATCTCAGTTACAAACAGCAAACGATGATAGAATGCCAAAATGGGCATTGAATAAAACCATCGAGCAAAAAGATAACCGGCACGTGATTGCAATGGCTACAATTCTATCTCGAATTTCTATGAGATACAAGAAGACGCCTGGTTCATCCATTTGCAAGTGTGGGTCGGGTGGGTATGGGTAGGTAATTATATCCAATGAGCCCAGGCCGCATTAAAGCCACGGGAGAGGGTTTAGTGAAACATGGAACTGTGACGGCCTGCTTTCTGACACGAGATCAACTTTTGACCGAGTCACTCACCAACACAAGCTGTGGATCCAAGTAGGATTACAAGAGGGGATTTCGACCCAAATAGACCTTTGTGCGCGTATCCGAAGAGAAACCCCTTCGCGTAAATTGGGGCATGCAGCGATTATCTGACAGCTTCCTCCGAATGCAGGGCAAAAATATATTCGCATGCAGGTGGAGATGGCAGGCGGAATACCGTAACTCTGCTCTACCAATCGCACGGAATTATTTATCACCTCCATCAGAATGGAACATATCACTTCAAATTCGGCGTAAAGTGTGATGGATACAGACGAATTCCAGAGGAAGCACCTATTACCGCATATCAATCCCATTTAAACCTCAACTCATCACGCAAAAGGAGATTAGGAAAGAATGAAGTATTTTCCGGAAAAGATGTAATACATTAAAAGGTATTTGGTTTGGTGAAAGGTTTGGCATTAAAAAAAGATATTTAAAAGAAAAAATGTATTAATAATAATTAAATGTCATTTTTTCAAATTTATTTAATCTCAATTCATTAATGTCTCCACATTTAATGCAAACGTAATAACGTCCCATTGTTAATTTTTTTAATTTTAAAATTTCTTTTTTAACGCAAACTACAATTAAAACACCGAAAAAGGTGATTATGGTGAGTCACTGGACACACGTGTGCGGCAATTAAAAACGTCCCTTCGGCGCGGTGCGTAAGAATCGTGACTGATATCAACAGAAAATTCGCCCTCGAAATGTATAACTAGAATATGAAACGCTAGGTGGCCTAATCGGCAAAGCATTTGACTGCTAATAAAGTGATTCCTGGTTCAAATCTCGGATAAATTATGTTGAATGAAGTGTGAAAGTCAAGCGTCTTTGAATTAGTCTGGGGTGAGCTCTACCCTCACATATCCAAACAAGATTTCCTATTTAAGCACTAAGTGGGTGTCCGATAAAATATCCCTGCTTCCACACAGACCGAGGAATTGCGAAAGCCCAAGATACGTATTAGGAGTTATCTGTGCCTTGCACGGCATTCTGGTATCCGTATGGCATTTACTTCTTCGTAAAAAGGTATCTGGAGACGCAGCTTCGGCCCGACGGCTGTCCATGATGATTGACCCGCTTCGCAGCTGTTCTTATTACACTATCGAACATATTTCACCACCTCAGCACTAGAATGAAGTAATTCACCCCCCAAACCTGCATCATAGCAGGTCGCATTCAACCATCAACACATCTGAAAGACAATCTCCCGACAAGCTGTCCAGCACGCTGTGCGCTCGGCAAATACAACGGCTGGTGCCATACAATAGAGGGTCTGATTGAAACTGGACCACGAAATGCCTTTTCCTACACGACCAAGAGGAATGAAAAATAAACAACCTTGGTAAATTTGGTTTTCACTGGAAATTTGTATTGGTACGACACGTTTAAAAGCTGAGGCGTCATTTTCAACTACTAGTTGTTCAGTTCAGTTGTTTAGTTCAGACGCCTCAGCGTTGAAACACGTCGTACCGATAAAAAACTCCAGTGAAAATTTTCCAAGGCTGTTTATTTTTCATTTCAACATGGATTTTCACAAATTTAAAGCCGAATCGATTGATTTCATTTTTTTCAGGTAAAAAGAGCCTATCCTTGCATCGAACATCCCTTTAGAAATCAGCGGCGTCTACTGAAGAGCGTGGCGTTGCACGAATCCAAAGGATATGGCAATTAGGCGGCGAAATGAGAATCTCAAAATTAGGTCCCAGATTACAATTATGCCTCCTGCCGTAGCAAGGCTGAAATTACTGCAAACCAAAGTCTGATGTTAACGAGGAAAAAACGATATTGTTGTATAGTAAAACTGAGTACAAATGAATGTAAAGTGACAGCGATTAAAAATTACCTTTTCAGGCTTCGTTTGTTAGTGTAACATCATTATTGGAGACCCAGGGAGCCAAGGGGTATAAGTTCAATTTTTATTTTTGGAGATAAGTCCAGTTGGTGGGGAAAACAATATTGTTGTGGCAAAAGGGATAAAAGTGAATCTGATCACTTAAAAGCATTATACATTCAGTGATTGAGTATTCTTCGGTAATAACAACATTGTGTACCACATCGTCCATTATCTGCACTTGTACTCAAAGTTATAATTATTCCACTCGTACCCTTTGCCTTCTACAGCCCTCAATTAAAAAATAATAATAAATGGCTATTTTCGATATACCACATCATCCCAAGGACATTAATTGCCGTAATTGATAACTATAGCAATTGCGTGTAGGGGAAAATGATTAATGAAATTCTATCAAAGGTAGATCTCACAAAAATCAACATTAAATAAAGACGACAATTTTAATCCGACCTGCAGCTAATAAAAAAAGTAAATTGGAAGTTATGGTAGACTATGAGAGAATGGATTCTAGAAAAGATTTCTTACAAGGAAACTGAATTAGAACAGTTTTACTGAACACACGGATGATATTATTTCAGTCCCTAATGCTTCTGTAGGTACCTTTAAAATTGCTCTAAAGGTAAAGAGGTCACAAAATGTGATCGATATAGATGCGAGCTATAAACATACCATATACCAACGCATCACTGGCCAAAAAAGTAAAAATTGAGAAAAGCCAGCTTGGAAATTATTTTGCTGGCAACGTGTATGATCATCATTATCATTACCGATACTTTAGGATTCACATATTTTTTCTTCTATTTTCTTCTTCCTTTGAACTTTTAACCTACTTTGAACGGTGATCCGTTGGCCTTAAGCCACGCAGTAATGATGCACGAACGAGCAATCAATTGGATCAACCTCAATAAGAACTGATCATGTATTCACAATGAAAATACTGATCGTCAGAAGCCAAAATGATGAAAAAAATGATCGACGAGTCAACTGCCCCTAACAACGATTCCTGTTTCGTAGGCAAAAATAAACTGGCATGTCAACACGCTTTCTTCGACTAAGCGACAGAGTAATCTATGGGAAAATAATAGGCAAACATATTCTTTGGCTGCTAAATCTATTAGTATCCCACGCATTCATCACGGAATCAAGAGTTCTTAATGCATATGCGAATATAAATGATACGACAGGCAAAAATCAATAACAGACAAAAGAGAAATAATAACATTTCGCCATTCGATTGGAGAATGTTAAGAATAGATATATTTACCTCCATCCAATCAATTCGCTCAGGCAACGGAAACGAATCTGTTAGAATCACATTTTTACATTTATAAGCGATGAAACGGTTTGCAATAATCTCTTTGAAGCATGAGAGTTAAAAATATTATTTCGTCATTATAAGCTGAAAGCGGAGGCGTAGCGAGGGGGAATTCGGAGCCCCCTTAATATCAAACCACAGTTACTTAGCTTTATCATAAAGGAAAACAAAAGATTGAAAAATCATGGCCTTTACACATTGACACCCCTGGTTTTGGACCCCCCCCCTCCCGACCGAATAAAATTCCTTGCCTGAGAAATTGTACTGTACAAAGGAGTAGATCATTAAATTCCCCCAACCCACCAATCAGAATTGGGATAACGGCATCACAAGAATTATATCAGTAAAGTAAACAGAAATGTACCTTTTCGTGATGATATAACCAATCGAATTCATGTATTTTCATTGCAATTCCTCACGACTGTAAACATTAAGTAATAATGGATTGCTCTCACCTGAGTCCTCAAGATTTAACTCCCAACACTACTCCGTGAATTCGTAGTTATCCTAAGGCAATCTAGAGGTCTCTGACTCTAAGCGCATAGACGCGGTGCGGGTGTTCTTGAAAATCGATTCAAATGCACCCAAAGAGGAAACAAAAATCAAGCTTCAATGGGGCATCCTTTTCTAATTAAGCCGTGTCCCAACTAGTTAGGCATTAGGGAGCATGGATTTGGGCGTCTAAATTTTGGGTAGCCAACCCATGAAGGAGCATGATTTGGGGCAGCCTAACGCATTTGTTGCCATCTGCTGGGGACGTAACCAAAGAAAAGCGAGAGAATTTTGGAATGAATAGGGTAGTTTCCTTCATCGAAGAAAACGAAAGGCATTGATTGCGATTCGTTACCCACCACTTGTGCATTCATAATATACAAATTATTTGGTTTTAGAAATCCCAGTTTATACGAATGTTAATGGTCAATTTTAGCCGCATTTGAAAAAGGCCAGAATGGCGCCCATGCGATGCCACTCCACGTGACGTCACAGGGACCTAGTTTCTATACGAGTAGATAGGAGTTTCACATCGTCTGAGATTACCAATGCATGCATGAGGCACTGAGCTCAGGGAAACATGCCTAAATAATCCCCTATTAAAACTGCCTAAGGTCGGAAAGTTTTCTTTGTTTGATAGGGTATTAATAAATCTTATTTAAGCCGAGCCATAACCTTTAGTAAGCTCTAGCGCTAGTAAGCTTTTTAAATTTCCTCAGTTTTAGCAATTTACTTTCTAGTTTCGTATTTTTAAGGTCAGGTTATTTCCTTCTCTTTTCAAATTATAACGAATTAATCCGTCATATCTACACTCCCTGGAACGATATTTCATTGTTATAAACGATACAAAAATAATGGAGCCCTCGAACAAGTCTAAAAATATCAAAACTACTTAAACCTAACACAAAATACTTTCCCTCGTCGGCAGCCATTTTCTATTCCTCTAAATTCTTCCCAGAGACGCTTCCCACGCTAGAAATCATGGGAAAAGGACGCACTCGTCAATACCCAAATAGGGCGGCCAAGTAAGGTACCTAAATTCGCTCCCTTATAAACCCTGCGTAAAAGAAGTGTGCCCTTACCGCAACCAAATTTGACTTTGTTTAAAATATTTTTTTTGTATGTAGGACCAAAGGTATTTAATTTGTTACCCCAGTCATGCTTTATTTCTAAGTTTTTGAAAAAGTTTTTTGCAAAATGCACATTGTTGGCTTCTCATCAAAGAATGTGTAGAACAAATTTTGTTATTAAGTATTACTTACTATTGGATGAGTGATTACCTCACCTTTCAAAACCAACCTTCAGGTTTAAACCGTGAGGGAATAGAAGCGCCACTCTAAAAAAATTATATATTTACACCATTCCTAATCGATTTCTTGCATATCATCAAGATCAGGACTAGGGATTAGGTTGAATTATACGCCAGGTTCCATCAACTACAAAATCAACGAATTAAAGATGCAGATTGTGCATCAAATATTCTTCGAAAGAGATTCACCAAAAATTTAAGACCAGCAAAGTCTTCAGATGTAGGTGAATTAAAAATACTATTTTCGTTGTTATTTTTCGTGTACGCACTTAAGCTTTGTTAACATAGATTACCAAGGTAACACAAAATGAGCTAGACTATATGTAAAGCATAATATATTATTATTATTTTGGATGGTAGCCTCAAACAGGCAATCCTTCGAGGCTACCTAAAATTACTCAATTTTGCTATTGTCATGTAATTTGTGTGTGGAGTAATAAAATTATACTATTAAAATTATTATGCTGTCTAATGTGTTGGGGCGACCTTCCAACATGCCCTCCCGCCCAAATCTTGGGATTTAGGTACCTAACTGGCAAATTGGGAAACAGCTTTAGTCTCGTAGCCACAGACTCGTAGCTTACAACAGCGTTCGCAGTGGAAATCACCCCTCTATCGGAAGATAAATAAACTAGAGTCACCCTATTCCATGAGATAACCGTTACAACTCCAGCCCACGCGGAATCGAAAATTACGCCGTTTAGCAATTGTTCGGTGCATCATCAGTTGGAAAATTCTCGGATGCCGGATGAAAAACACTCGGGAGAGAGAGGATCGTTACGACTGGGAACACGTGCAAAATATGCCCTCGACATGATCCCAAACTCACGCCCTCCAATACGCGCAGTAAAACCGAAATGGTCGACTATCAACGAGCCTTTTCTTTTCCGAAATTTCTGCATACCCCTCCCGCCTTCTCCCTCTAAGGCCATCTTATTTTACAAACTCTTCCGTAAGTTCCAAGACGTGCACTATCTGAAGGACCTGTTTATAGGCTCAGCTAATGGAGGAAGAATGAGCTTTGGAAAACTTTAATCAAAGAATACTCCCCAAGAAGCGCGAATAGAAATGAAAACGAACACTGAAAAGCCGATAATACGTAATAAATAAAAAACGGAAATTGTAAAATTCCCCAGGTTTTGAGTTTGGAGAGTACGGTTCCCAAAGTTTCTTTAATTATGTTGGTATACATGCCCCTGATGTATGATGAAAAATTTCAGCTCTATTCATTGTTTACTTTGTCTATAGAAGCCGATAAGGTTAGACATATTTTTGAGAGCTCGGCGATTTTCGGCACACACTTCTTCGCCTGTTCGTGAATTTTCGGCCAAAAACAATACTGTAACGATGCCCCAGCCTCCAAATTCGCCAGACATGTCTCTATGTGACTTTTTCCTATTTCTAAAAATAAAAAGGACGTTCGTGAGCCGTTAGCATTGATGACATAAAAAGAAATCGCTGACAGAGCTAACGGCTATCCCAAAGATCGAGTTTGAGAAGTGTTACGAGGATTGAAAGAAGCGCTGGGACTTTTTCCTATTCCCAAAAATAAAAATAGTATAGTATGTATTCCATACTATTTAATTACATTCCATACTATGTAATAGGATAGGGACTATTTTTAACGTGAAAACATTGATGCAGACGAATAAATAATTTTTTTTTTCAAAATAACTTAGCTTCCTGTTATCTTCTGAAAACTCCCCGTACATATCGTCCGAACCCAAAAATAATTGAGAACAGAGAAATAGGAAAACAATCTACATCCCTAGAGGCGATGGCACAAATTAAGGCTACATTTCCTCTTTTACGAACTAATATTTTACTCCAACAAGCTTTAAAGGGGAATTGTTTACAAGCGCATTTAACGATATTTTTGCTCCTGACCCATTAACAACTAAATATGCTGCTATTCGATGGAAATGGTCGAGAAAAAAAATATTGAAAAATGTGGATTTGCAATGTTATCAAGTTCTTTAATATCTGATCCCCCATAATAGCATGTGTTAAAATCAAGGGTTTCAATTAAATTTCCATAAAATTTCACATCGTCAATTCCAAAAAGTGTTGGGAAAAAGTGACTCTCAACTTTGAATGATGTATTAATTGGAGGGAATACATAATTGTTCAATTTACTCCATTTCAGTTAAGTCTCTTAAAGGTTTTTCGAGGGCACCAAATTCTTATACTTCAGGTATATTTCTACGCCACTGATCTAATGTCTTTCAAACGCTATCCATAAGACGTTTCCTTCACACCTTCGCATAAATTTAATAACTTATAAAAATATTTAATTTTACATTTATAATTTTGGCATAGTTTTGAATTATTTTTTGTCCAATGAAAATGTCTGAATACACCAGAAATGCAGCCCCTATCCAAGGCCAACCAATCCCAGAGCTTAATTTCTGCCGGTAAGCGCCCGAGATTTCATTTTTTTTTTTCATATTTGGTAAAACGTAATTCCTCATTGTAACTTTTATTACAAGTTTTAAAAAATCGGACGTTTTAGGGGGGGATCTTATTTTTGTAAATCCTGTGGATTAAATGTGATGGTATGCGTTCCGATACCTAAAATTTTAGAAATTAAGCACTGACCCACCCAATACTGCAATTATTGTGGATTTTAGATTAACTAACTCCTTGCGGCTAGATAAATCATTCAAATCAATCAAAATTTGATAGATAGAAGCTTGTTAAAAATAAAAATTATCATAATTTTCTAGTGAAATCACCAGCCGATGGTGATTCTAAGAAATCATTACGCACTCACACTGTTTAACGTAAATTGAATTGAACAAATGGCTAAAATTCATTGAAAAATGTATATTTTTCACTGAACCAAGGACCAAGGTCTTATATAAATGTTCTTATTAAACGTTATATTGCACGGTAAATGTTTCAAAAATCAAACTTCCACTGTAACTTTACCATTAAGAATAAGTCTATTTCATGAGTCAACAGGGTAATTTTCAGGGAAGACCGGGTCGCGGCATATAGCTTTCCTTGTTCCTCTAATTTTTCCGAAGAGTTATCTCGAAAACACAGGCAAGCTTCATGGATGTAGTTTACGCAGGGAACCAAAATATTACGCTTGCCTCACCCTATTTATGACATAAGGCACATTCTCTCGTTTCCAATATGCAATAAATGTTCATAATATGTTTAAGATATTAGAGCTACTGATTTAAGAATCATTATTTTGAGTTTCTTCGGTGGTGTACCTTCCTGAGCATCATAAACTTGGTGACTAAGGCTCTTGATATAAAAAAATTGCTCACACCCAGCACCTTACTTGGATGGAACGTAGAATTTTGGCAGTGATAGTACTTTGTACCAGGGTCGGGCATATGGGAGCCTCGAAATACGACCCATCCCTTATTTCGGCCCCATAATACCTGCATCAACTCGTAAATATTTCTAGTGAAGAAGAAGCCACTCCACGTTATGCTTTCCTCACCACTCCTGTTGAGAACATGAGAGGAATTACCTAGGAGCTTTTTAAAATACCTTAAGGCGACTACAGACCACGCCGGGAACTTCACATAACAATAAGCTCTTAATAAGCAGTTCTCTAAGTTGGATGGGAATGAAAACATTAAATATATAAAGGTTTAAAAAATGTGAACTTTAAGCCCTTTGCAAATGTATAAAAGTTTAAAATTATTGAAGAATAATAAGAAAAAAATCCTAATCACAAGGAAGGGAAATGGGTCCATAGTGCAGTGGTTTTGAACTGCTTCTTACTTTTTTCATGGAATATATTACAATGGATGATTTATGTAAGTTAGGGAACAAAAGTAAAAAGGGACTGATTAATTTCAAAAGTGAAATTATACGCCACTGACATGTGGAACTCTCAGAAATAAATAAATCCTTCAATTTTCATTTTTCAATCTAAATTATTGATGGAGAATCATAGCCTTCGGTATGGACTAATGAACTTTTAATTACTTCGAGAAAGAAGTTGAAAGTAAATGATTTTTTATTGATATAAATTTAAATCTAAAGCATGAATATTTATTAGAATCATATCCATTGATATTTTCTAGATTTAACTTATTTTCCTTACTAATTACCGACCTATCATGTATTAATGAGAGTATATTATGACAAAATAGCCGTTTAATATCTAATTCATCTACTTTAAAAATTGTAACAATTGATCAACTCAGTGAATTTGGATATTAATTATTACTTTGAAAATGTTTTGAGAGTTTAGTGTTATCCATCCTTATTTATCCAATTATACTGTAGTAATTTAAAAACAAAATATTTTTAAGATTTTATGAAATATTTTTTTTATTTTTTCTTGGCTGTAGGGTAACAGATTCAGTTCTAATTTGAAGTAAGAATATGTAACAAAAATTCAAGTCTAAATAAAATAAAAATAAAAATTCCACCTTCCAGCTATATACTAACGAAATGAAGGATAACCTCAATTTTTTAAATAATGTTTATTCCTTCAACTGGAGAGAAAATAATTGATCTTAATGCCTAAAATATGGAATGGATTTCAGGAAAAAAACTATTTGTAGCATAAAGATGACGTCATGAAACTACATTGAAAGGAAGTTAGTCAAAATTACAAAAGCAATCTACATCTTTCTGACAAAATTTCGCTTAACCATTGGTCAGTTAAATAACATTTACTGCAGGCATTCATTAATCTTTCCATGATCACAATTTTCGCTTATTTCATCAAGTTTTCGTCTGAAGCCTCAACATTTGGTAAAATGGTGTAATTTTATATTATGGCGGCACTCATTCTCACTCTCGTGTCGGGTGGCAATGCTTGCTCGCAGGGAAGAGCAAAAGAAGCTACTTTCTTGCCTGAAATAGGAAAAAAATTGAATTTTGGGAGGGAAACCCTGTGCCACACCCACATATTTGCCATTATTGTACTTTTTGAGGGCTTGTAGGGCAGATGTAATGTTTTGACGCTGGTGGTGCCACTTAAGAGGCTGACTGTAAAACTAAAAACTCCAAGAAATCGAGGGAAGAAGACAGTAAATATTCCAATTTTATCTAATCATATTTAAATGCACTAAATACTAATATTACAGAATTTTACAATGGGTAATTTCTATCCAGCAAGTACTATGTATTAAATAGAAACTTGATGCTTGTACATGGTGGAAGGGCTCCATATTATCAATAACAGACACTTTGTAACTTCCACAATATATTACTTTTTAATTTCGACCGATTTCGGCTGCTATACCATTATCAAGTGCAGAAAGTATCTATACATATAGAAAATAAAAATGTACTGTGGAAGTAAAAAAGTGTCTGTTATTGGTAATACTAAGTATTTTTTAAGTTAAGCAGTAACAGTGAAAGACCTGTAGATTCCGTACCAACAGGAAATAGAATGATACCGGTATAATATATGTTTAGAGCTTTTTTTGGATTCCAAAGTGTTTTCTCACAAATCAGTAGATATCTCGATTATGCCAGAATTAAAACATCCCTCGCATTTTAACTTGATTTTGAGTACTCAGAACAGATTATACGATTTGAGTGAAAGGGAAGACGCTTCACGATTGGAGCTCTGGATAATTACGCCACCCCTCTATTCACGGTCTTAATTCATCGATTTATCGAGTGCTCGACTTTCGAAGCTTTCCCGCTAGAGACGCGACGCGTCTTCGGCTAATTAACGAGACCATTCATCACCCCATCTATTCATTTGGCTATCATAATTGATAGAGCTCTCACCTGGAAATCCTAAGTCTGTTGCTCCACTCAATTTATTTTTTAAGACAAAATCATCGAAAGGGCAAAGGACCACTTCTATGCTTACATCACTTTCTCTAAGGGCCGCTCAGTCAGAAAATTAAACCCTTCTTCCCTAAAACTGGAAATGAAATAAAATATGCAATAATTAACTCATTTATAATTCCGAAAAAGAATATATAAAAAAAATGACACCAATATGTGTCTTCAATAATTTTGCATAAATTACGCAATAAATTCATGCAAAAAGCGATTACTGGTAAAAATAAATGACTGCATGCAACTGAACAGAAAGTTAGTGAGTCAAATTACAAAAAATATGTCTCATTTTCCTACCAAACTGGAATACTCGCAATTTTTTCTTAATTGGAAGTTTGGTTGATATTTACAGTTTTCTATGCATTTAAAATCAAGAATATCATCGGAAAAAATTACCACAAATAGTTATTTTTTATGCAAAAAAAATAAACTTTTTTGCTTAATTTCGAAACCCTAACGGCCGTTTTTCTACAATTTTCAAATTTCATTGTAAGTGCACTAATACCTTCAGGCTTCACGAGGTGTGCTCTTAAAATAAGAGGAATTTTCGCTTTTTTTAATATTTATTTATTCGACTACATTAATGTTGTCTTCTCCACAATTGTAACTATCAGATAGTATATACTTGGGCCTGCGCTTCATGCAATCCTCGTAACACTTCTCAAACTCGATCGTTACGATAGAATTCAGCTCTTTCAGCGATTAAGTTTAATGTCATATATGCCTGTAAAACGAAGGCACTTTTAGGCTCTCTCTCTTTTTTGGAAATAGGAATAAGTCATTGGCAGCCATTTTTGGCGAAAATGGAGGCTAGGGCATCGTTAAAGTATTGTTTTGGCCAAAATTCCACGAGCAAGCAATGACGTGTGAGCCAAAAATCACCGAGCGCATAAAAACACATCTAAACTCAGCGGCTACTACAGACAAAGGAAACAATCAATACAGCTGAAAATGTTATTATACTTCAGGGGCATATATACCAGCATAAAAAATTACAATCGGGCTCTCCAAACTAGCGATTCAGTGGTCAGAGATTCAGTAGTCGTTAAGTGGGTTTTTTAGTATGTAGATACAAGTTTCTGGTTTCTTAAGTGAATTTACAACCAAGATAACCAAATTTTTAAGGTCCCAAGTAAATTTGAAAACCCAACAGATGGTAATCTCATCAAAAGTTAAGAGCAGTAGCAGGTCATTTCGGCTCGCGAATAGTCCTTCATCACGCCCGCAGAATGTCCAACATTTCCCAGTGCGACGAAAACGTATTTTTTTCCGGCGTGGACCAAAATGGCCCGACAGTTGGCTCCGGTTTTTCGAGTTCCGATCAAGGTCATGGGAAAGAACCCAAACCTTTCGATCACGGTCATTCCTTCTCTCCTCGTCTCCTTCCTCCGCGACCTCTGCCTTGAGTTCTGCACATCGCAGCATCACTGCCAGCGTTCCAGAAAGAAGGAAAAAAACAGTTGAAATGGTGTAGCGCGCATTCGATTCGCAGGAGACTACACACACTGGGGTATCCCGGACAACTGACTGTCAACTTCTTCGCGGAACCGACGCGGAAATATTCAAGCGTTGAGACACGGGAATTCGTTTTATTTGGAAATAAATGACGGTGTAAGCTAGGAGAGGCTGTGGAGTGAGGATTACATTAGTTTTGAAGAAGGTCCTGGTTTCACTGAATCGATAGCGTTATCTGGTGATTCAAAATAAACATGATCACGCATATATTTTATAGGTTTAATGGAAAATTATTTACCTCCCATTTCAAAACATTTGATTTTATACTCATTTTCACGTATTCTCCAGGAATTTTATCCTATCCCTAAAATTAACTGCCATTAATAGCTTCTCCACACTGAACTGCTGCAAACACGGTGGCAATGGTAACTTTAATACAAAGAAAAGGAAGGCAGAGAGAACTTCCTCAACTATAAAAGAAAATATTGCAAGGCCAAAATTATAGCTGCTCAAAAATATCTTAGCTACCTATCAGATCTTACAAAATCAGATCTTACAAACTCCCAAGCTTAATAGTAAAGCTTGCGTGATCAAATAAAATTATTGTTCTCCATCAATTTGAATGTTATTACGACTTATGTATAGACATTGAAGGCTGAATGGCTTGTGGTAACATTTCCATCAAGTACAGTGGAGTTCTATTTAAAGAGAATCTTCTACATGAATAGAACAATGGCAAAGTTCCGTGAAGTTCTCTCCGTCGAAATTCCTATGCTAACTCCTTTTTTCAACAGACATACAAATGCAAAGGAAAATATTAGAAAAAGTTATATCACTTATTATATTTTAATAGTTGATAGGTACCAATAGCAAAGTTATAGAGAGCTGATAACCTGCACTTATTGTATGCAGGATTAGATAGTGAAAATTGCTGTAACTTCTTCATTGCATACTGTGCAGAAAAGATGGGTAATAATACGAATATTCGATTCGAATTTGAACAAGATTCGTTCATATGCAACAACCTATCACCTCAGAAATACCATGATGGACGAAATGTAGATAATATGTAGCATAAGATTATATCGGAATACGAAAGTTCATACCTATGCATATGAATACCATTCCACTCTAATAGTAATTGTTAGAAGCGATACCTATACAGGACACAGTATGCTTTACCGTTATTCTGATGGAGTAGATAGGTACCTACATAGAGAAAGAAATTTTCTGGACCTGCTGGAAATTCTTGCTGGAAAAACCCAACCCATTATGGTCAATTTACATGGGTTGGTGCGTAAAAATAACAATCATTGACACCCCCAACTATCATAAATACATCATGTCCATAAATCGTGTACCAACTCAGGAAAAGCGCCAGGATATTGTATTGTTTATTTCGAAAAATTTTAAGAACATGAATCAGATGATCAATTGTTGCAATGCTTTATCCCGCACAGTTTAAAACAGTCAGATTAAATCATGACAACCAACGTAAAGAGATACTCCCATTATAACTCATGAATGCACAACATCTTAAATTAACATAGCAGCTAAAAAGTGTCGCACACAGTGGGGCAGATAAAAACATTTTGACTCATCACGTCAATAATGAGCCAAGCTTCATAATAATGACACATTACCAATGCTAAATTATTATTAATATAACTATATGCTAGGATTTTTATTAATACTACCTACGTATCTCCATCTAATCTTTCTTGGTTGGCTAATTTGATATGTACTTTAATCTGTTTAATTACATGAGCAATTTAACTGACTCCCAGTCCCAACATAAAACTTGAAACCGTTAGCATTTTGAGTCAAGTCTAGATTATTAATCAGCTTCGACACATTTATCAAAGCAAATATTACGGGTGGAATAAATTGAAATTTAATCTTGCAGAGATGATTTCCTAACTTGGTCACCGCGTTTTAACGCGTAATTTCGCATCCGCTGTTTTCAGTTTCGTGTGAATTTGCGCAGGGCGCGGCGCGAAAATAGGCCAAGCGAGAAACGAGACAGCGCAAAAAACGACTCAGCTTAAAGTCAATGGTAAACGTCGCCTGGATTTACGCACTGAGCTAAACTTCCATTCACTATTTGAAAATAATTGAACTATGAACAAAAGAGTTTAAATGGCCACTAATCACACGAGAGTTAATTAGAACTTGCGACACTTTGTGCATTAGGCCACCTAAATGTTGTGATGTGTATATGTGCATACTTAGGTTTTCTTGCTATGATTGTTTGAGTTAACTTCAAGATTTCATTTCTATGCCCTGATGTGTTAGTTGTGCTGAATTCCATTCGGAAATATTTGATATATTTTGTACAAGTTTATTTTGTGATCTCTTTTGTATGTAATATTCATCATATGTTCTTAATGGACAATTTGTCCAAGAACAATAAATATTATTATTATTAAATGGTAGAAAGCCCTCTTCATGAAATTGTATTTTTGATATTTCACCCGAATGTGAGAAACAAGAATGACGGACTTGCCATTTTAGCAATTTTAAAATTCGTTTCATTGACCTTGATATATTACATATTACCCTAAAAGCCACCTCAAAGAACGAAACAGCCTCTTCTAAACGGATAGGTGTAGGAATAGGTATACTTGTTTTCTCGTGACAATTAAGGACTTTAAAAATGGACGTGGTAATCAATATGCGCATAGCGTTATTTTTTTAACGCCTGATTTTCTGACAGCCCCTGCCACATGCCCAGGAGATTAACGGGATAGTTGGTAGACGTAGATGTTTAGGCATGTGGCGCGGGTTGTTGATAGGACACTAGCCGTTAACCTGAGCGAGACTAAAAAATAATAAAACACGAAGATTCATTGGTTTTGGAGTGTTAATTGTCCATACTACTGAATAATATTCTTGAAATTTTCCACAATTATAAAATTCATTAAGACCCGTATTTCAGTGTTACTACTTAATTTTCAAGTCACAACTGTTATGCGTGCATTTAATTCATACAATTTTTATTTCTCTTTCCCCAGTTTTTCCCGACTTCATCTTCCCCTCTTTCACTCCCCTCTTTCACTCCCCTCTACATTCCTTTCACTTTTTCCTCCAGGTTTTCCCATTCCTCTCCATCCTCTCTCCCCTTACTTCCCCCACTCCTATTAAAAATGGTATAAAAGGAATGCACTACACACCAATTTTTACAATGAAGATGAAATGGTGACTTTGAAACCTATAGGTCGGGAATAAATTTTATATTCGTAGAAAATTGCAAATGTTTATTTAACGTGTTCAAATATACTAGTGGTTACTTTGAATTATGTATGAATGCATAATACAAATACTTGGAGTATAAGCAAATTAAGGTAACGTAAAGCATATTTGAAAAGTTAATTTTAAAAAACTTTGTACTGAATGTACAGAAAAAATGCATTTATGTGTTCATACGTATTGATAAGACATATATTAAAATATACACAAACATTTGTGCCCCTAATTCAAATATCATTGTAATTTTTTGTGAGGGATGTATTCCATTTATGCCGGATAACCTAAAGGTTGATAAAACACTTATCGAAAATAATGTGCATATTACTTGAATCATCATATAATGTTGTGTTTGCTTAAACATAAGCACTCTATTCTGGTGATGATAATGGGATAAAGAAATTTTTCAGGAGGACATTTATTCCGTTAGAATACGTAGAATTATTTTATAACTTATTTATCAATATTTAAAGGACTGAATAAAGTAGTTTTGCAGTTTTATAATCGTGGATAATAGCAAGTATTTATTTCAATATAAAAAAAATAGATGAGCGTTGTGACTCAGCTTCCTGGATTAGACCTACCATTTACTGCTCGGGGGAAAACGAATTCCTGTCCGTTGGACAAAATATCTCTCTTCTATTTTTTTGTTTCTCTCGGACCTGTATATAGAGTGTGGTCCTCACAACGGCAGCGGGAACCAGAACGACGTCACACGGAGTTTTCCCGGCATTCATACTTAGCCGTCGCGTTTTCGCGCGCTTGAAATTTTTCACTTTTCCTTTAATCGCGATAAAATAGATATCGTCATTTAAAAATCTAAAAGCGTGAAATACGTACTCCAGGAGCAATAATATTTCGATTTAGGCAATAAAAAAATAGGAAACCATCCTATTATTCTCTGGCATCTACTCCGTCTCTGAATTGGGCATTTGCCCGCAATCTGTCAGGAAGCGCCGAAACTAAGGGGGGTGGGCAGTCTATCCTGTACGCGGCCCCAATTTACCCTGAATACTCTAATAAAGCATACGCCTAAGCGATCCCATACCACTTATTTATGCGCATACATCCTGGGACCGCAAACCATTATCCCAAATTTATTGTTTAAGTTTGCAATAAAATCACGTCATTCTGCGGTAGAAAACCAAATATAGATCAATATCGATTAGTTTTCCGACATTACCATCGTTTTTCATCGAGTGACGCCATGGGAGGAGGGATGCACGCACGGTTGCTTTTGCAAATTAAATGACCAGTGGTTATGTTCCCATGGGGAGAGAGTGCATTAGGGTGAAAATTTGGTATGCAATCACTCAGTGGCCGTAAAATTTGATGACATTAAAGAGGGAAAGAAAAAGAGAGGGATTATAGGGTATGAGTCAATGGATGAATTACTACTCTTCCAAAATTACGCACGTGGGATGAGAATGCAGAATGCACACGGGACAAAATTAGCAATCGAGGGGAGGAGGCAGGCAAACGTGTCCAGCATATATATATATATACATTTATAGATGGACAGCGTGAGTGGACTTTTACCACGACATCACCACTTGTCAACAATCCTGAGGTTGCTTTGACGTAGCTATCATCTCAATTCTCCCAACAGTATAAAGAAATATAAAAATGCATTTCCAGAAACGAGAGAAAATTTAATTTATAATATGCATATTATAAATTATTACATATTTGGTAGAAAGCACTCTGTTATGCTGAACGAATAGATTTAGGGAGTTCGTTTTCCCTCCTAAAAATAAAGTGTGTCTTTTATACATAAAGCTAAAATTCAATTAAAGATTGGAAATTCTTTTAACACAAACACGTGTTCTCTGACCTAAATATTAAATTAAACCCACGAGTCGAATAAAAGGCTGAAGATAGCGCGATTGTAGTTTCCACTGTTCTATTTTAATACATGGCGCAAACTGTTTTTAACTCATTTCCCAACTGTTGCAAGAGCTGAATAAAAACAAGTATATGGAAAGAAAAACATTTAATTAATTGGTTTATTAAATTTGGTGGTTTCCGGCGACACTTTGTGGAATTCGCTGAAAATTTTGAATGGATCACTTAAACTTTTCTTTTCCAAATAACTTTTTATTAACTCACGACCATGGCTTCGGCGGTAAACATCATCTTCTGATCACGTCAACCAGAAGATGACGTCAACCGCGAAACCATATCGTGATTTGATAAAAAAATTCTGTGGAAAAATGAAGTGATTAATTCAAAATTGGATAATTTTTAAAGTAGCAAATAATAGGGATCACCATGTATGCTCATAAACAGATCATATGGTAATAATTGAATTGTTTTTTTTTCTTACACTTGGTACCAGTTGCTACGAAATGACTGTGCTTCGAGGGAACACAGAGCGTTACACAGCTTTCATACGAATTAGGATTCGATTAGCTCGAGGCACGGAGTCTACGCGCAAAAGTAGATTGCTTCAGTAGTTAAGAACAGAACCTTGCAGAGAGATGCGGAGAATGGTACTGCGGTGAATGTCCTTACTGTTCATAACGAAGATCGTTTCCTACCCATGCCTTCCATGGTTTTACTGACTCTTTCCCTGTGTCCTATCGCCACACTACGCATTACCCGATTATGTTCGTTTATTAATACAGCTTAACTTGTATCGATATTCGTTATCTACACCTTTTGGCTACTGCGCATCTACATTTAGCTTTACCTGTTTTGAATTAACTCTGAGTGTGCAATCTTACCCTAGGTGATCAAGGGGAGTGACGAAAACAAACCTCTCGTAAGGAATGCACCAACAGGAGTATAAATTCACATACAACCTTACCACGTGCTCTAGAGGCTAGGATATCAGGCTTTCACCCAGAAGGTCCGGGCTCAATTCCCGGAATGGGATCTGTTTTGATCCCAATGTATTCCAATACCAGGAATTGTATGGATGGAGAGATCACCTTTACATGCACTATTGAGCGTGCAACGAAAATCTTCGCGCAGTGAAAGAAATATTTCTGAGTTAAATTTTACGAGATATAAAATCCTATCCAATGGATTATCAGCTGTAAGGAGCGACCGGGCTCTCGTCCCACGGAGCCCCAAGGGGAAGAGCCGTTAGGTGGAGGCGTGAAGGCCCTCTAAAAAGGGATGGGGAGAAGGGCCCCAAGTAAAACGGGAAATAATTAAGGCAGTTGAGTTTTGGACCTGAAAGCGATTGTGTCGTGAATTCTCTCTTCCCTTCTCCTGAGGCAGGGGTCTCCAATTTACTAGGCCACGAGGGCCACATTCCAAGTTCCGAATCGCCCCGCGGGCCGGATAGCAAACTTGCCGATGACTGAAGTATTCGATCCCAACGTCTATTGAAGTATCCGGTGGCGTATTTCTTATTTACGAACAGTTTAAGGCGACTTTGACGTGCAGTACAGCGCTGCAATGCTCCTAGCGGCGTCTCACAGAGTTAAACGAGCGAGAATCGCGCCCTACTTGAAACGAGTGCGCGGGCCGTATTTTGGAGACCCCTGTCCTAAGCTAACGGCCGCCACAGCCGCTCTTGAAAGCATTCAACTTTTCTGTCCACCCATGACAGGAATGACACCTATGAAGTATAACAAAAATTATGCTCATCAATGTATAAAATAGAGAATTACATGGAAGTTTTAGGAAGTATTTTTAAATATAGTTGCATAAGTAGTCTGGTCAGTTTTTGCCATATGACTGTTCTTTATTTGTTGAATTTTTGTAGGTCTCCAAGAAACCTTACCACCTATTTTTTATAGTTTCTTCACCAGTTACAGTCTGTTGGCAACTCATAGTGATAATGGTTATTTTGCAGTGGGAACGGAAGGAGAAAATAGAATGGGAAACTGCGCAATTATGCCTTCGAGGAATTTGGCAAAGAATATAAAGGGGATTTGACTGTTTTCGTTTGAAAAGTCAAAAAATATTCTCTTGGTTCGATGGCATGATAATTATGTCGTCACCGTTGCTTCAAACTACGAGAGTATTGAACCCATAGTGAGGACGAAAAGACATAACCGGAGACAGAAGAAAAGTAAATTGATTTCTCAACCAAATGTCATCAATGATTACGATCAGGAAATATATTTACACGATAATTCTGCTGCATGTCACCGCATCCAGATTAGGGGAAAAAATGGTGGTGGCCTCTATTCATAAATGGGCTCTATAGTGCAATGGTGAATGAGCGGCGATTTTACACCATGGTCACGGGCGAAGAAATTCCTCAGACTTCCGGTATGAGGTCATATAAATTTTACTGAGGCAAGAAGTACTTCCCAACACAAAGGCTGAAGACATTTGGTATAAAAATTGGCGCGCACATGCGGGACGCCCTAGCAAAAATGACATACCCCAGAATGTCCGTCCAAACAAAATGGGTCATTCCATCCAAAGGAATACTGATAACTTCCGGCGAAGATGTCGATTCTGCAAATCACAGACGACTTTTTGGAGTGTAAAGTGCAATGTTTACCTTCACGCAGAATGTTTTCATACATTTGATTTTAAGTGAAGATGAAAAATAAAAGATCTAACGGAAGTTAGAAAAATTGTTTTTTTTATAATTTTATTTATCGATCATCGACCTGAAGACGCCGGTTGGAATACCGGAGAAACTGTCGTCATAAAGAAAAATCCACGCGGTGAAGCCCAGAAACATGGAGACATCATCTTGATTTTTTAATGATAACACTATTTGATTCAAGGATATTGATTTTCTTGCTGGTCATTATATCGTGTATAATATCTATTTTATGATTTAAGACAATTTGATAAAATGTTTTTCATGCTCACTTTGTTATTCCAACAAAAACACCATCGTTCATTTTTGGAAAAATGGGAACGGGTGGGTACAACCTTACTATCCAGTTTATAAATTGTATTACAGTCGAAATCCAAGTCCTTACGGAACTATGTTCATTAAGGTTTTGAAACTGAGGGTAGCACACCAATTGTGTGTGAGTAGTAGTGCAGAAAAAGGGTTCAATGTCGCAAGACTCGTCTGTATCATTAAAGATATATTTTTCCAAGCGGATAAGTATATGAATTCGTTTTCCCGCGCACAATAAAGACATTCTATAAATTCTAGGTTATTCCGCAGTACATTTCCAACGCATCCATATAAAATTCTTTTTAAATTTCTCCACTACTTCGCTCCTTTCTGTACTTTTCTCGAGATTGTTTCATTGGACTTCTTAAACAATAAAATAATTGAGATACACAGGTTATATTAATTGGAAATCTTTTTTCGTGCGTCTTTTTTTTCTTTTTTCATCTTTTTGGTGTTCCAGCACCCCCCGCTATTCTGCTATTGAGACGGATCGCAGGAAAGTATGTAGATGCCCTCGGAGATTCCACAAGACCATTCCATTTGAAATATCCCTCTCTTGACAGCGGCCGAGCGGTGACCACGTGCGACCGTACCTCCAGAGATATTTCCACATTGAGTCGTGGGCAGAGACGGGAGAAAGAAGGCAAATGAGGAAAACCCAGGACTACACGACGCCCACGTCGGCCGCCGCCGCACAGCGCAGGTGATAGCATCAACGAACGGACGGGCGACCCACTCAATGCGAAAGTACCTGACGCAGGCCCGCCATTCATGTTGCCGACTTGGCCGGGAAAGGAAAGAGAGAGAAAGGAAAATGTCCCATTGAAGCAAAAGCTCTCAGCTTTCAATTCACTCACTCAGGCTTTATTTACTGATTTAACATCATGAACGGGGATCGGGTTGGTGTGGTGGCTATAGTGCTGGCTTTCCACCGTGTATGGGTCGGGTTCAAATTCAGGCCTTGGCAGAGAATTTTCAAACTGCCCTATCCTTGCTTGAACGCTGTTTGGAGAACATTTCTAGCGCAACGCTCTGTCCATTGGATGGGTTGTTGAGCCGTGGTCCCTTTCGTTAAGATCAGGCCAATGCCGACGCCGGGTTTTGAACTAAGGGTGAAGGTGGTGGCAGTAAGCAGGCAGTAATACATTAAAAAAAATGCAATTTATTGCCACAAAATGAACTTAAGACAAACCAAAAACCCTGCCAAAAAGACGACCATGGCACACGGAACGAAGGAGAAGGGGCGAAGGGAATAATTTGGAAAGTGGAAAAGAAAGGGCTCCCAAGCTTACGTGGTTTGGCGGTGTCTGGCGACGAGGCGGCCCCGGAGCGGCGTTGAGTTGAGAGGGCACAACATGCCACAATGGGCGAATCCCAAAAAAAGGCCCCGGATCTTCTTGCTCTCCCAAATATATAGGGAGCCCGTAATTTGATTCCTTCCGCAGCGACGGACTGGGACAGTCGACCGGCTAGGGCTAGTCCGAAAACTCGGGCTACGCCCCGCAGTGAGGTCGTACTTCCACTGCTTACAATGGGCTGTTCTCGATGTAATAGAAGCTTCCCACGGATCGGAGCCCCAGTAGACGGCTCAGTTTCATTGCACCCATCCTTCCATACCCTTCCCTCCTAGCGCATATGTTGTCAGCAGTCGGTCGTCTCCTCTAATAACCATACCATAAAATATGAGCACCTTAACATTATTAGTGGAAAAAAATTATAATTTAGATTTATAAAATCCTTTTCATTTACCATTTTAACTTCATTTCTCCTCACAAGAATATAAGCTGCAGATTATACTTTCAAATGGGTGAAAAATAGATATCCTGCTCACTATACCACAGCGTTATCCTTCATAAGCGATTTTTGCTATGTACTTTTCGATCATTCTTGGATATTGTGGGCTCTAACCAAGCCTTTTGTCACAAAGTCATCCTATGAGCTAGCTTCACGATAAAAGGTAAGGAAAAGGTAAAACTTATCACGAAAATCCATAATGCTACCAATTTCACCGTCTAAAAGGGCATTTTTCCTATTGGAGACATTAATTTACGGATAACACATTTTAGTAATGAATGTAAAATTATATATACCTATTTTACACGTATTACTTATCATAGCTTATTTGATAATGAAATAACGTGCCCACTTAAATATGTCCTCTACATTTTTTGGATTGAGATGAGTATAGGAGATTAGCTCGTTGCCGCCGGAGTCCTTAGGTAGCCCTTGGTCTACCCGCATCTAGTCTTAAAAGTAATAGGCCTTTTTAAAAGTGATAGTCTTTCCATTAAAAAAGTAATAGGCCTCAGCACCTCATTATTTCCTCTCTGTAAACAAACCTCTCCGCTTCCGACCAAAACCGAACTGCTTCTTTCACATCGCAACAATCAAGCCGCTTACTCACCTACGCTTCTTCTGCATGGCTGCACGCTGCTCCAACGCATCTCAAGACGATTCGGACAACCGGAAGAAAACCATCACGTGAATCGTCGGCGCTCCGTTGTTCGTGAGCATTAAGAACATCTGGAAAGTTATAAAAATGACATCTCAGCGTCATTTAAATATGTACTTCGGAAATTTTCAAAATCCATAGCCTCCATTAATAATGAGTAATTAATTCGCATCAGGGACTGCGAACCTCCTAAAAATTCTAAACACCGATACTCTAAATGTGCAAATAACCCTAATCATATCACAAATCCTATCCAAACCCAAATCCTTCCATGCCATCGCTCGAATTACTATTAAAAAAGATAATACTTTTTACTTTGCGAAACAAATTTTAAGCAAAATCCCAGACAATATGCGATCAATTGAGAGGGAGTGATAGAAGCATGTAAAAGTAAAAACATACTCAAAAATTTCCTCTCAACTACTTCTTACAAGCATGAAGGCAAAGGAGACATAGGAATTAACTAATGAGGGTCTATCGTATCGGCTTGATAGCTTCTCAATGAGCAAATAAGGGCTGAAAAATTAATTACTTAAGTATTTAAAATTGCGTTATTAGCTTAAAATATATGTAATAGTTCGGCCGAAGATGTATTTAGGGGACATTTTAGATTTTTAGGTTCTTAAAAATTAACTTGAGACTAATTGCGTCTCAAAAACTCGTAATCTAATCTATAAAAAAAATCTTAAGTAAATTCCAATTCCCACATATACCCGATAGTTGGCAGAAATAAATTTCCCTAAGTAGGCGCAGGCTTATTTCCTTTTGAAGAGAACTGAATATTTCCCAATAATGTCTCTTTGAATTCACAGCCACTCATTGAAGGCACTATTTCTTATATAATTAAGTCGATACAAATAACGCTTCAAAAAGCCTCTTTACTCACCCCAGGAAAGGGACGAATGGAATTTCGGATCATCTCAGCTATGCGTCGATGAGTAAGCATTACGTTATTCCCGCTAAACGCGAAAATCGTTGTCTAATTAACCATCAAAGAGAAAAAAATTTCTCCTAATTACGTCTGTTTTTTCTGATGAGTACTCTAATAAAGATGCTATGCTCGAAGATTTCCTTTAATGCCACCTGAGCCAATGCTAACAAGACAGGGAAGACTCAACAGAATGGGATAAGAAATTAGCATCGCACAATACTTTACTTCAGATGGAAAGCTCCGATGTGACCACATCAGAATTATAAAAAAACTAACTATTCAATAAATATTCAACAGTACGCTAATGCTTTAAAACAGAAGAAGCCATTGACAAAAATATTTCGTGTTCATTTAAGTTATTGCAACAACATCTACATGATAACATCTTATATATACATACTTTTTACTCAACAAATAAAAGAAATATAATGGAAATTGTCATTATTTGGAACATACAACGTGGGAAAAGGTTAGTTTTTCACATTGGGTGAACGAAAATGCATAGTTTGTGAAAAAAAGAACAAAATATTTCCTAATGAAACCCTTTGGCAGATATAAATGCTCGGCTGGATTATTTCTGCATTTCGATTTCCGCAATTCGGTTCTGGGTACACTATAATATGAGAAAGAATTGGCGTTTGTCGAGAGAACAGCATCAGAGCTTTTACTGGATATAGTCTTTTATTTCGGATTTGAAAGTTTCTGCACGAGCGAAGAAGAGCTACTTCATGCATGAAAATGATTTACGAGAGCGAATTCATCAAAGAAGTATTCCGGGCGAAATTTTAGGTTGACGCAATTACCTAGCACCAATCTCTAACAGCAATCAAGCTATAAAATATATATAAAACATAAATGTGGACCTTTTTAAATATCCAACGAGAGAGTGCGGACGAATCTTACGCATTAGGTGCAAGGAAATAACTGATCTGCCTTCAAAGAAAGCGTAATAAAACCCAAAAGACCATAAAGATCAAAATCGGTAAAGAAATTCCGTAATTGGGTTCTTAATCATCGATAAAATTCGCGGGAAGTGGTGCTTGTCAAGAGAACGGAATTCTCTCTTTCGGAAACTTCTATTACTGAGGTTTAATTCTTTCATTTCGGATTCAAAGCTTCTTTTTGAGGATCTGACGCTGTAATAAGGTCAATTCACAAAGGTGCGAAGGAGAGGCGAGTAGAATCAGGATGTTGGAGGATATTACCAGGGGGGCAAAAGTCACGAGTGAGTGAGCTGCTAGTTTGATGGCTCGCACGTGCGTCGATGAAACGGCGAGGCGAGGCGAGGGAGGCAAGCGCTGGGAGACGAGGAGTCGAGTTCTTTCTCTCCCTCATCGTCCTTTGTATCTTCGTCCCATCCCATTAACGTCGGGTGTGGGGGATTCCACTGGGAGGAAAAGGTCCATTCGGAATTTGAAGCTCGGCAAAGGGCGCTAGGGCAAGATGTGATTTCAAAGGGATAGAAAGAAAGGGTGATGGAGTTTAATGACGGACGTAATGGAGGAGGCAAGGGGTGAGATATAAATACATACATACATACATATACAAAAGAGTCGGACGGTCGGTATACGTCTCTCGATGGAATTTGCTCATCCCACACATTCCCTCACGGGAGGGTCCTAAGGACTCGCAGCTAATCCCTATAACACACCATACAGCTACAGTGTGCCGCAGTGGCTGGGGAAAATTTCGGATTCTGCACATATGAGGGGAGTTCAATAAGTACTGCAACACATTTTTTTACGGCCAATTTTGGTTGAAAAGACTTGGCATTTCTTGTGGAACATTTTCAGACATTCCTGCTTCGTCTCGTACAGTTGCATTGACTTCCGTTGGGTGGAGGCGCTACACAGAGCTGCTCAAATGTCGTCTGTAACGGAGTTACTTGGGCAGTGATTAAGTTTCTTCTAGGGGATAATCAGAGGGGAATCTCAGACATTCATAGGCACTAGCAGCATGTCTGCAGTGATCTGGCATTGGACAAATGAACGCTAAGTCGTTGAGCAAATCTTGTTTCATCACCACCGCTACGGGTATAATGAAGAAGTTATTGATGCAGAACGACGTTGGCTCTGACATCGACCAGTGGAATGGTAACATGCAGGCATACAGGCCCTGCATTCAAGGTGGAGTCAAGCCGTAGCATTGAATGAAGATTACGTTGAAAAATAATGCTGTGTAGCTGAAAGATTGGGGAACAACATAGTGTATTTGAATACTGGATGAAACAACCCCTGTTTAAGAAAAAAAATATATTGCATTACTTATTGCACTTCCTAATATTACGGGAGCCGTTTTTTATTCAACCTCCGATGGGTCATGAACAGAAGTCGAAATGATTGATTACAAATTATTTCATTTCTGAATGTTGAGCGCACTTTCCTTTCGACATAATCGCCTCCGCAATTGAGGAATTGGTCGTTAGGGCGGATCGGAAAAATCGATTTTTTTTTTCAAATCCATCTGGCCCAATGAAAAAAAGTTGTGGGACCGATCAAAAATAATGCCTGAAAAATTTGAGACCTTTAGGTGAACCCCTAACCCACGCCCGCCGCCCGGTCGGCCTGGCGGCGGTCGCGGCAGCGCATTGCACCGTTCAACATAAAACCATCTTGAGGCCAAATTAGCGAATAATAGCAAGATTTTTCTTCTGCTATAGACTCTATAGACTATATTCTTTCAAAATTGAGTCAAAATCTCTTGGGGGCTCGGAGGTGCCCAAAACGATATTGCTATTTATATTTAAAAATTCAATGAATAAAGTTTCCTCTCCTGACCTTCCTTATTATAACAACAATGTAATGTTTATGCTCTTGGAGTATAGGTCTTGATAAATTAAACTCACATTTGGCCAACGTTTCGGAAAAAAACTAAAAAGTAACATAATATACCACATACCATGCCTCGATTGTAATAGTTGTTACATTGGTCAAACTTCTCAATATTTAAAAAACCGAATATCCCAGCACAAATCATCAATAAAAAATAAAATGACTCTTTCCGCTCTTGCAAATATCAGTCTAGACTATGGCCATCATTTTGATTTCGAGAACACCAAAATTTTAGACATAGAAACCAATTTTAAGAAAAGATTATTTAAAGAAATGTTTTACATATCAAAATCAAATAACAGTTGCAATAAAAGATCGGACATCGAACACCTAAGCAAAATTTATTATTATTTAATTCATCGAAATTAAAATTGTTTAGTATAATTTAGATACCATTTGTTAACAAATGAATCAAAATTTATAAGTAACCATGTTTAGCCTAGTAACGAAACTTTTCTATTGCCCCGTTCACATTACGATCGTCCGAGCCGTCGTCCTAACGATAGTTGACCGAACTAGCCGTGTGAATGCAAGTTCTGACTATAGTTGACGTAGTTCCGAACGTTGCCACTTTACTATGGTTAGGCGCTGGGAGACCGGTAACGGAAGCGACAAGAGAAGGACGAAAATCTCGTTAAGCTCTATTATTTTCATGGATTTGTCCTAGGAAGGAAGAATATGAGCGGAAGAAAAATTATTCGGTAAATACACGTTGAAAACAGTAACATCTTGTCAATGCAAACCTCAACAGCTCTGGTAATCATCAATTTCCCGTTCACTTTAGATGTCAGCACTAGAGAGCAGCACAGGTTTCAACCATCGTAATGTGAATGCACGATAGTTCCGACGACGGCTCGGACGATCGTAATGTGAACGAGGCATATCACAGGTATGTTGTTTAATTCTGTACACAATTTTTAATTTACTAATGAATTTGTACTGCACAATTGTATTCAAATTTTTGTAACCACTTAATTAATTAATTTATTTTCTTTATTTTCTTTGTAAACATTCATTATAATTAAGAGCCCTGAGGAAGGAGAATAAATCTCCGAAACGTTGGCCAAATGTGAGTTTAATTTATCATGACCTATACTCCAAGAGCATAAACATTACATTGTTGTTTAAAAATTCAAGTAAAAATGGCATAAAGTTTAAACATTTTTATTTCCAACTAGGAAAATATGGAAACTTTAAAAAATCACCAGTATTTGTACGCAAAGGTACCAATTTATGCTCTGTATTTTTTTAATGTTCATAAATTATCTGAAACCTTTTTTTTATGAAGGTGAACTTCTCTAAAAATGAGTGATTTTACGCTTCAGGCGTTTTTATCCCCGAGGACTCATGTTCGTCCAGATATAAAAACTACAATGAGCCACGAAATAGTCGTAGTACTAGCCTATATCATAGATCATATAGTGTAGAATGCGATTAGTACTTTCAAAAATTCCTCCAAAAAGTTGAAAAAATGTCTTTCGACCAGCTTTTTCCGATTTTGAACCACTGTGCACCGATGTCATATCTGGTAAATATTTTTGGGTTTGATGAAACTCGAGAGCTCATTAAAATAGTCCCATCCTCAACTTGTGAATGCATGATATTTTTGTGATTAAGTTTTAAATAGAAAAAAAATAGACATTTCGGAATTAGATGCTGAGTCTTATTCCCTCATTTGGAGTTTAATAATGGCGATATGTAGAGAAGGAAATGGACTTGGAAGGAGATTTTAGTCACTCACTCACCTTTCCTCTCAACGCAATTCCCCGATTTTTTCAGCAGTCTAAAAAAAGTCTCCTGAGAAGGATACTTAATATATTGTGACCTCGCAACAGGAATTACGCCACTAAGTGGGCCCAGGAATTCATTTAAAAATAAACATGACGACAGAGGAGCTTAACGTACATTCATGGGATCGAATACCCATTATCTTTCCCATTTTGTCGTCTTGTGATCTCACGAAAGAATATTTACGAAGGGATTCATGGCGGAAAATTCTCCTCTCCTCAAAAGTTTCCTCATGCATTGAAGATGCCTTAATGCCGGGACAGGGCTCTCTTAGTTTATTTATTGGTCGTCTCCTCTCTCCACTCTGCTATTTTCGTCAAATGAATACAATCCGAAATTGAATCCCGAAATGCAGGGGATTATTAAGGTCCCCTCGGAGGTTTTCTAATCTCACGGCGAGTCTGTTTTCGTGCGCCCCGCATCTGCAAGAATCCAACTTCGCCCTCCAGCCATCATTCCCCTCCTGCGTCCTGTTTATTCGTCGTTCAACTGTTTTTAATAAAAGTCGAGTGTCTCGCCCGGGTTACTTTCCCTCCCTCCCCACACTCGAATGAGAACGCAGTCCCGAGTTTGTTTTGTTCTTTGACTCCGCAGCATGTGCCACGGCCAAGGTCCCTATTGATTCTGCGCGGTTATTCTTTATTTCCGAATGAAAATGACCACATTCGGGCTTCAAACGAATCGTTCAATGATTCATTCATTAATCGAGGACAATGACACGATGGAAATGAACCGTTTCCGAGGAAGTGAGCCTTTTCAGTGAGCCGTTACTCTCGCGTTCTAAGCGGTCACTCATCGAACTTCCAAACAATACACTACTTCAGGGGTCTCCAATTTACTAGGCCACGAGGGCCACATTCCAAGTTCCGAATCGCCCCGCGGGCCGGATAGCAAAGTTGCCGATTACTGAAGTATTCGACACCAACGTCTACTGAAGTATCCGGTGGCGTATTTCTCATTTACGAACAGTTGAAGGCGACTTTGACGTGCAGTACAGCGCTGCAATGCTCCTAGCGGCGTCTCACAGAATTAAACAAGCGAGAATCACGCGCTACTTGAAACGAGTGCGCGGGCCGGATGAAAGCCCTCCGCGGGCCGTATTTTGGAGACCCTGCACTAATTGGCTTACTCTGTGACGTGATCCGAATAAAATCCAAAATTCTGAAGTACAGAATAGCCTTCCTATTCGGTCAGCATTGATTTTGTGGATTTCTCCATTTTCCGGGTTATCTCCGCGTTCGCTGTCAGAGGTGACGACAGTTTCGCCTGGATTCCACCAGGCGTCTTCAGGTCGAAGTGGTGCTTTCGGTTCAGTTCAACAAGGTTTATTTCCACGAGACAACATACATAAAATATGAACAGAAACAATAACAATATATACAACTATATGTTTTTGCCTCGTATATATAGCTCTCCCTCCTAGCGGCCGCGGTGTTGTTGGCCGGTTACCCTTGCTGCTGCGCCGTGATTGGTTGGATTTCTAAACACTCTCTTTTGGCTCCTCACTCCAGGCGTTGGTTATATTGTACCCGTCTTCTCTATTGAAATTTTTGGGCGTTTTGATGATCTCTATTGCCTCCCTTATCAGCATGGGGTAATACCTCGTTTTCTTTTGCGATGATTTTCGCTTCGTCAAATATTATATTATGCCCAGGCTCACTCCATGCATGCTCGGCAACTGCTCAGAGGTCGAATTTCTTGTTCTGTGTGGCCCCCTTGCGCTCCTGCAGGCGGATCTTCATGGATCTGCATGTTTCACCGATGCATGATTTACTGCATGAGCATGGTATGCGGTATACCCCTTCGTTGAGATTATTTGGAATCTTGTCTTTCGGTTTTGGAATAATCTGGTTTATTTTTGTCACGTATTTGAATCTCGTGACGATGTTCTTCTTCTTTAGGATTCTGGAGATCTTTTCACTTGTGCCGACGACGTACGGGATGGTAGCGTATGTTTCTGGCTTTTCATTTGGCTGCTTCTCCTTGTCTAGTGTCCTGTTGCGTTTCTCTACTTGCGCAGTCCTTTTCAGGAT
Organism: Ischnura elegans; assembly: GCF_921293095.1. Lineage (NCBI taxonomy): Eukaryota > Metazoa > Arthropoda > Insecta > Odonata > Coenagrionidae > Ischnura > Ischnura elegans. The sequence continues at coordinate 82,653,225 of NC_060253.1, read as the reverse complement.
CATTTCTCCGTTGTATCCATTCCTCTTGAGGGTCGTCATCAGGTGCTCCTTTTCTTTGGCCAGTGATTCTGCATCCGAGAGTTTGTAAGCGCGGTGCAATAGTGTTGCCACCAGTGAAGCCTTCTGGGATGGATGATGGTGTGAGTAAGCGTTCAGATAGCGGTCAGTGTGGGTGGGCTTTCTGTATATTTCGTGGCCGAGACTCCCGTCGATCCTCTTATTCACCATCATATCCAAAAATGGGATTCTTCGATCTTTTTCCATCTCCATTGTGAACTGTATTGCTGGATGTTGGGAGTGGACGTGCTTCAGGAAACTCTGCAGTTCTTCGGGTCCGTGCGGGCAAATTACGAATGTATCGTCCACGTATCTTAGCCATAATTTGGGTTTCTTGTCGTAGGATCCGATCGCCATTTGATCGAATCTTTCCATGTAGATGTCTGCTATCACCGGGGATAGGGGGGACCCCATTGCCGCTCCTTTGCATTGTTCAAAGAAACTTCCATTCCAAAGGAAGTATGAGTTTCGTAGGCAGTGTTCTGCCACTGTACGTCACGGAAGACTCCGAGACAACATTGCTCAACATTGATGCCGGCCATAGAGATAGGATGGAGCAGAGCGCTTTTTGGTGGCTGCGCAGGGACGCCGACTTACCAAATGTATTGGGGGGCCCGAACCGGGGATCTTTCCCCGGGAAATTTTATAAGTAGTGAGTTTTAAGTTTTTTAAGCATTTTCGAAGAGTCATATGATCAACATTAGAACCCTGATAACTCTAATCTCGATACCTGGACACTCCGGGGAAAATCGACAAGCCTGACACTTTTTTCCTCACACCCATAACGAATTATTGAGGGGGCTCGGGCCCCCTCAAGCCCCATGGAGTCTGCGCCACTGTGGCTGCGCAGTACGCCAACGTAAGATCACGTACCTATCACGGCTTTCTTCGGTTCCAGAGAGTTATTTACTTGTTTACACCCACAATTGTCGTGATATCCACATTTATTCCTGAAGAAGTACGAATACCGGTGTTTATTTGGTCTCGGAAGGAGATTTTAGACATGATGAAGGTGTTTTAACGGGTAAATCATATAAAGAAATACGTTGAGATATAGCCTGATTTATTTTTAACACGTGAGTTAATCCTGGGATTCTAAGAAGAAGTTACCAAATTTCCTGCGATATGAAGGTGACGTAATTTTAACAAGCTACAGCACAAATCATATAGTATCCGTAAAATATTTCACGGAGACTTTCAAACGGAGGCAAAATAACATTTAACACATGAGATTCGTGTTTGTTTATTAACTTATTAACAATTACTCTAATTTTTACTGTCTTCGCAATAGCAATGATGTATTGGCAAAAACAATTAGGCTTAGCGAATATACTGCAGCACTGCCGCCCTGTAACGTGTCTCAATTCGCTGTTTTTCAGACATGATAAATTTGTTCATCTTAGAGGTTCGTAATTTGGCGACGGTTGTCATGGTTTAGAAGTGCCGTAAAACATTATTTTCATTAACGAACCTCAAAGAGTTGAGTTAAACCGACCGATCAACTTAACATAACGATGACTGAGCCAATAATTCGTCAATCAGCTGACGCAGACAAGAATTTTGAAAATGAAGATTTTTGCCTCGCAATGACTGATTTCAAAAACGTTTAACTGAAAATTATCACTTTATCATAGCTTTTTCCAAAGTTTTTTATGTTACAGTGATTCTTACTGATTCATATTTAATCACAGGAGGTTCATCACAAATTAAATCCAAAACAATTTTTCTCTAGAAATATTTTCAAGTATAATTAATTAATTGATTATAATTGAAAATATTTCTTGAGTAGTAATTCAAAGTAATTACTGCCAACGGAGGTATGGTAGGCTGGTGATGTTTTCATTCTAAATGCAATGTATTCATAACAACGACGTCATCCTGGCGCTCCAAAAGTAAAATGAGCACAGCTGCGTGATATCGTACTGCGAACGCTAAGTAAAAAAGTAAGAAATGAAATGTCGCCATGGCATCTCTAAGCGATTGCATCTCTATGAATCATACTCCAGCTTGGTTATTAGCATGATGAGTTTTCCACAGGTTGAGCTAGGTTGGCATAAACATTTCAAAATTATTCAGGGTTGTACTTCTTCCCCCATTTAAGTTCTGCATTCAGTCAGTCACTCCCTCAGTAGTTCATACCGTAAGATAGATTGAAGAGGTGAGAGCAGTGACGTAGCGAGGTTTTGGGGGATAAAACCACCCGCAGAGCTCAGATAATTTTTTAAATTTAATTCATTTCACTTAACTGGATTAATATTACTAATAGAATAGTGTTGATATTGATAAAGTATCCCTCAGAAGGCCGCAAAACTTACCATTTTGAACCATTTATATGACATTTTTTCCACTTACCCTCGCGGGTATTCCACACCTCCAGACACCCCAGTGTTTTGCGCCTAAACCCCCCCCCCCTAGCCTTAATTCCTACCTGCGCCCCTGTGTGAGAGTATAGCTCACCCCGTATTAAACTACAAGGCAGTGAATTTTACAATTTCAGGATATAGAGGGCCTATCCGTGGGCCTCCTCAACTTCCATGGTTCCTGTTTGGAGGCACCGGAAAGCTTCATTCAGGAACTGAACCCGGGACCTTTCGATCAGTAATCAAGTGGTCTGCCCACTAGGCTACCATTCTACCCTCGTATCAACTTAAATTATATTATTTTATGTAGAAACAGATCGTTGAAAGCCAAATTCCATTCATTTTCTCAAACGTATGCATTCTTAAATATGCCACAGTACAAATAATCACCTTAACGTACACAAATAGTAACATGCGCATAGATAGTTAAACGAAAATGTCAATAAATCCGAATCAAAAAAATACCTTTAATTTTACCATAACGTTATTATCAATTGATGTATTTTTGACATTTGCTGCCTATGAATTCTATACCGTATTTGGTGTTACACCGAGTAAATCACCGAATTGTTGACATGGTGCGCGTAAAATTGAAAAAAAAAATTATGTTAACCTTTCTTCTATCAGCGGATTTCCTGTTATTGAAATAACAAAAATGACAATCGATGCATACTGCAGGTACACCGTTCAAAACAATTTATACCCCAACAGCTAAAGAGGTACCCCTGGGGGAATCAGGATTACGTGTCCCAATCGTTCTTGATCGGGCACTCGATGTTCTGGGGGTCAAGGTCTCTTCCGTCATGGATGGAAGCACCAATAATGTGATTCTACTGTTCGATTTCCTCTTTCCAGGGCCGCTTGTGACGTGAAGTTACGTCTCAGCCACGACTGTTTCCAGCTGGCTCCACTCTCCCGGTATTGTTTCTAATGCCTTCACGTCTCCTCCTCTTACCTATATATATCGTATTTACTCATTAAATACTATCTCGAACTAAAATACCTTCTAATATCCACAAATACCTCTAAAAAGGTTTTCATGCCACTCAAACTTTTCATCGTTACAAGGAAGCTATCTTAATGCACTGTATTCACGATCGATTATAAAAAAATTGCAATCTTTATTGCTGTGTTTTTAGAGTTTCATCTGCTTTAAATACAATTGTATTAGGGTAATGTAAAAAAACTTAGTTTAATGAAGAAAAGATTAGACGATTTTGAGGCTTGATTTTCTTTTTGATTATACTATATATTAATTATAATTGGTAGTCTCTGTTATTATTTTTATAACCCTTTATTTTGTTTATTTCTCAAAATTATATCCATTTCCATTTTAAGCGCTCACGGAGAAAAATAAATTTCCAAAAATTTTGCAATATATTGCATTTTAATTGTCTAAACACAAGGAAACATTCCAGGAAATTCGTTTTATATTGAATAAGCGGGCAAGAAAAGAAAAAGAAAATACTTACTTTATTAAAAAGTAATACATTTTTCTGGACTGTATAAATATATTCATAGCTTTGAGATAACTGTCATTATAGAGAAAATTGGTTGAGGGAAATGGCATGGACAGCCAGCTGAAAAATGATGAACCAGCTCCTCAGGAGAAAATATTAAATACGTGACTGCCGTGGCCCGGTCACCAGCCTCAATACCATAGTGTATAAAGGAGCTAACCTGTTCACGTATAAGATTAAAGGGGTAAATATTCCGTCATTTATTTAGGTTGAAAAACATTACTCATGTCAACATGAGCTGGCGAATATTTTTTACAACTTTTGCAGAACTCGGTTTGTTGTTTGTTTGTCGTTTTGTCCAGGTCCGAAAACAATTCATTTAGAAACTCTTATCAGGCTCATAGAAAATTTATTTTATTATTTTTACTTTGCAGAGAAAAAGGTTTTTTGAATAAAAATGTGTATTAGGTTGTAATATTATTTTTAATGCCACTTAATGATGTAGTTATAAGACCTACCATTAAATAATACATATGGGTGGAGCTAAAACAAGTCTATTGTTGCCAATCAAACATTCATTTTGAACACATGATTACTAATGTATACATGGCAGTATCACTTCTATCCTCCATTAGCTTAAGTTCCATCTCGTAACCTCGTCGACGACTAATGCTATTCACGTCGTTGATGTGACGATTTCTTTCATGAGAGGGCCAATTGGCAACTCTGGAAGTGCACTGCAGGGGGAGAGGTAAAGGGGGGAGAGGCAAAGAGCAGAAATATCAGCATTCCTCTCCATCCGTCGCTCTAGGACCCCCTTGACGCTTGCTCCGTGTCCCAGTTCCGATACGGTGCTGAGGAGGCGCTGCCATCGCCATTTTTCCACACCTTTCGTCGTTTTAGAAGACTTCCCATTCTTTCTTTCGCTGAACACAACCCAACCGTACCTCAATCAACTTTCGGGTGTGTTACTCCAGGGGCTTTAATGCTGGCACGTGAGCTGACAAGGATTAGAAAGAGTGGGGTAGTCTGCTCCCCCTACTTCCCGCTTTAGTTCAGCATAATTCCTGAGGAGACGTTTAAATATTACGTGAGAAATGATTCAGCGGAGAGGTATAGGGGATTTTAAGGCACTACACACGTTCCGAGCAAACCATCCAACTGTCGGATCCAACGTTGGCACCGACGCACAGAGGGCTGGAATTGAAAAAAGCTGGCCAAAACCTCGAAAACGATTTTTTTGAGCTAGGACGTTGAAATTTCGCATAAATATTCTCAATTAAATCGTGCATAACTTTCCAGATTATTTATTTACTGTGTTTTCATGTTAGCAATATACGTGAGGTCAAAGTTGAACAAATTTAGCGAAAAACGACCACCCTCGATTTTTTCTGAAAATTGCCAACTTTATCCTCGTGCAGTGGTTTCCTGAATAGTTTCATTGACAAAACTGTTATACCATCTCAATTAACACTTCTTTTTATTTCATTTGAAGGGTTTTTAAAGATTTCTTTTCATCAATTACCATAGATGTATAACAAAATGGCGGAGCCTGTTTTCAGCCCGTTTTTTTACATAAACATAGAAAAAAAGTATATTGTGACGGAACGCTCCCGTGAGCCATGCACCGTCGAACTGAGATTATTATCCGAGTTCTTAATTTTTCGTAGGTTCTGGGGCTCGCGGTCAAGATGGGAACTCGCGGCATTAAACACAATGGCACAGCAAAGGGATGAATGACCTCGTACACAGCGAATGACTGTCATACAAAAATTTATTAGAGAAAAATAAACGAACACTTCTGTCCTTAAACGCTAATGAGGGATGGAATAGTGATGCTGAATTGGGCGAGACATCAATGATACACTTGCAGAAATAAAAATGAAGCAAATATGCCATACACAAAAAGAAAGAGAAATCTTATATCTAATAAATGAGGGATGAGATGATTGTTGGGGTAAATGAACAAAAATGGACAAAAATAACACTGTATACTCTCAGAGATTGCTATGACACGGGCACTCGAAATCTTGCTGCACTTCAAAGGCAATTATGAGTAATGTTCGTCGTTCTACTATCAAATGTTACATGCTCCACGTTCTGTTCAATCAAAAATGAGTCTGACGTCAACCAGAAGGGATGACGAGAACGGGAGAATCGTGATACAATTAAAAAATGGTCTTCAGACCGAGAAAGAGAGACGTGAGTTTGTGTCAGAAGCCACATGAGTATTAGGATGACACACGTGCACACTGGGGGACTTTCTTCGTACAGGGCGCGTGGGCTGGCTGGAGCGGGGGAGGGATCGGGATTATTTCCCCGTCCCGGGAGAGGGTTTAGAGTACTTAAGTGTCAAAGGCGGCGGGTCCGAATCCTGGCCGCCGGGTCACGATGCGTCGATCGCGGGGAACCACCTCCCGCAAATCCTTGGACGATGTCGTGATGTCCTGACGAAAAAGCAAGGACACTTTTCTCGTGTCTCGCTGTACTCCACGCTTCTCTCTCCGCACGCCCTTCCCCTGGTCGCGTTGCCCGACCTCCGAAATTGCCGTAGCCCTCGTCTGTCGCAGCCCCGTCTTGTCGCCCCACCTTGGCACTGTCACAGCTGACCTCCGTCTTCTCTAGCGGAACGACTGCCGCTTTCTCAGGAATCCAACCACACATCCCACAATACCGGGCCTTATATACCCTTTACAAAACAAGAGACATGCTAAATTCTAGCAGACAACATAGGAAAAAGAAAAGAAGGTCGCTCATCACTCGCTGTTGCCGCGCGCCAATATGAATCGGGGAGAAGAGATGGACGCAGAATGCGCCGTGACGAGGCTTTTCGTCACATCGCCCCCCTGCATGGATGCATCTCTTTCCTAAGGGGTGAATGAAAATGATGTGTCCAAACGAAAGAGATGAATCCATGCATATCGCGGAAAGAATAAGCCAGATGAACGAGCAACAAACTAAAAACTAAACTTGAGATTCTAAATAGACCCGAGAGCAAATGAAAAAACTTATGAAACAACCCAAGCTGGGTATCAGACACCTTAGGTGTTCTTAACAAGACTAAATCCCTGACATGAAAATTAGAATGGGTCTTGTCTTGACTACGCTTTCTTTTTAACCCAGCCTTTCTTAACTGGCGGGTGGCAAACAAAATTAAATTTTCCCTCCCGACTTCCGAATCTTCAGTAAAAATCATTTTTGATTTCATCGTTTCCGGAACGGTAATCATCGAGAGACAATTTTCCACTTCTTTTAAAAACGCTATCGGGTGATCGGCGTCTCGAGCGGAGAACACGGGCTCCGTCAATGACTCACTTGATAACGTCGCCGTTGCTACTGGCGTGCCGCTATCCTTCAATGCCTCAAATTCCGCTTCGAGCGATTTTACCCTGCGTTCGTCTATTTCGACGGCATTTTCCTCGTGCTTTTTAAGATTTGCAATGTCATTATAAGAGCGTTTTAGAGCGTCTGTGCGCACCTCTAGGTTTTCAACTTGTGAATCAACCACCCTTAGACATTCATCGCGATCATTTTTCGCGATCTCATTCACCTTTTCTAGGCAATGAGTTTCACCATTGTTTAGTTTATCTTTAATTACGGACTTTTCCTGCCGTAGAATATCATGACAACTATTAACTTCCTGCATTAGAATATCATGACAACTCCTAACTTCCTGTCGTAGATTATGATTAATTTCCTGACGCAATGCTTTATTATTTGTACTCATCTCAGAGCGCATGCTCTGTATGGCTTCATTATTTGTACTCATCTCAGAGCGCATGCTCTGTATGGCTTCATTATTAGCGTTAATCTGAGCGCTCAGGCTCTCGTTACTAGCGTTAATCTGAGCGCTCATACTCTCGTTACGAGCGTTAATCTGAGCGCTCATACTCTCGTTACGAGCGTTAATCTGAGCGCTCATACTCTCGTTACTAGCGTTAATCTGAGCGCGCATGCTCTCGTTAATAGAGTTAATCTGAGCGCTCATATTTTGTAACATCAATAAGATTGTTTTCTGAGACATCTTATCTTCATTAGAATCGTGACTCGATTCGGTTCGGCTGGCTTCGCCCCCCTTGTCACCTTCACGCTGTGTTTTACTTTGCCCATTCATGCCGGAACCCGGCGTATCTAACAGCATTCCCCGGAATGTGTCAGTTAAATCATCGGTTCCCGAATTCGCGCTCTTGTCGTCGGAGTCGTCTACATCGTTCGCGACCTCCCGATACACGGTAAACGCGGGTGCCTTATCGTCGGACGTATTCATAATTGGATCCCCTTAAACAAAAGGAATAAAACAAAGGGATACCCCAACGACCCGTAGACCACCATTCATCGGCCACAAACACCAAAAAAAAAATAGAAAAGAAAACCGACAACGCAATGGTACAAGAAAAACACAATCGGATTCAAACTTGAGAATGGATTGCCAATGGCGTGACACTATAACTAACAAATGGTCGACTAACCTGAACCCAATTACATAATAATCACGAGTTCGCTCGTGGTCACGCGCATTCATATGGGTGAAATGCACTAATAGCTGACGCGAGCGCCGAATGATCAAAATGTGCCAATACAGTGGCATCGAAAACGAACATTAAAATTTAAATGCAAATCCCCTCGTGATCGGGCCCCGCGTTGTTGGGCGCCAGATGTGACGGTACGCGCCCAACACGCCGTTTGATCAAAACGTGCCAACCTCGTGGAATCAAAAACGAACATTAAAATTAAATGCGAGTCCCCTCGTGGTCGGGCCCCGCGTTGTTGGGCGCCAGATGTGACGGTACGCGCCCGACACGCCGTTTGATCAAAACGTGCCAACCTCGTGGCATCAAAAACGAACATTAAAATTAAATGCGAGTCCCCTCGTGGTCGGGCCCCGCGTTGTTGGGCGCCAGATGTGACGGAACGCTCCCGTGAGCCATGCACCGTCGAACTGAGATTATTATCCGAGTTCTTAATTTTTCGTAGGTTCTGGGGCTCGCGGTCAAGATGGGAACTCGCGGCATTAAACACAATGGCACAGCAAAGGGATGAATGAACTCGTACACAGCGAATGACTGTCATACAAAAATTTATTAGAGAAAAATAAACGAACACTTCTGTCCTTAAACGCTAATGAGGGATGGAATAGTGATGCTGAATTGGGCGAGACATCAATGATACACTTGCAGAAATAAAAATGAAGCAAATATGCCATACACAAAAAGAAAGAGAAATCTTATATCTAATAAATGAGGGATGATATGATTGTTGGGGTAAATGAACAAAAATGGACAAAAATAACACTGTATACTCTCAGAGATTGCTATGACACGGGCACTCGAAATCTTGCTGCACTTCAAAGGCAATTATGAGTAATGTTCGTCGTTCTACTATCAAATGTTACATGCTCCACGTTCTGTTCAATCAAAAATGAGTCTGACGTCAACCAGAAGGGATGACGAGAACGGGAGAATCGTGATACAATTAAAAAATGGTCTTCAGACCGAGAAAGAGAGACGTGAGTTTGTGTCAGAAGCCACATGAGTATTAGGATGACACACGTGCACACTGGGGGACTTTCTTCGTACAGGGCGCGTGGGCTGGCTGGAGCGGGGGAGGGATCGGGATTATTTCCCCGTCCCGGGAGAGGGTTTAGAGTACTTAAGTGTCAAAGGCGGCGGGTCCGAATCCTGGCCGCCGGGTCACGATGCGTCGATCGCGGGGAACCACCTCCCGCAAATCCTTGGACGATGTCGTGATGTCCTGACGAAAAAGCAAGGACACTTTTCTCGTGTCTCGCTGTACTCCACGCTTCTCTCTCCGCACGCCCTTCCCCTGGTCGCGTTGCCCGACCTCCGAAATTGCCGTAGCCCTCGTCTGTCGCAGCCCCGTCTTGTCGCCCCACCTTGGCACTGTCACAGCTGACCTCCGTCTTCTCTAGCGGAACGACTGCCGCTTTCTCAGGAATCCAACCACACATCCCACAATACCGGGCCTTATATACCCTTTACAAAACAAGAGACATGCTAAATTCTAGCAGACAACATAGGAAAAAGAAAAGAAGGTCGCTCATCACTCGCTGTTGCCGCGCGCCAATATGAATCGGGGAGAAGAGATGGACGCAGAATGCGCCGTGACGAGGCTTTTCGTCACAATATATTACCCCGGACTTCTGCCAAGTGACTGATACCACGTCGTTTAATGAATTTTCTACATTGTGGATCTAAAGTAAAACCTTGCACCAACTTGAAACCCCGAATTTTAAATTGGTTTTTTTCGAGCGTGCGGTCGACTCCGGTTCTGGCCGGCGGAGGCGGAGAGTACGGCGACGCGGCTGGCGTGTGGATGAAATATGGTCTCATTCACTTTTATATATGGATAACGATACCCTTTAGTTTGATAAATTTCATCAGAATTTGATAGTTCTAACTTAACTATTTTTCCTTGCAAGTTAATGCCTAAAGTCTTTACGCCTCCTGCCACACGCCTAACGAGGCTTACGGGAATGGTATGAAGGTGTAAATGAAGCTATTTAATGAAAACATCCACAAGTACCAATGAATACCCAAGCCAGTGGCGCAGCGAGGGAGGGGTTTTGGGGGTTAAAACCCCCCCCCAGAGCTCAGAGAAATTTTTTAGTTTAATCCATTTTACTTATTTGGATCAGCATTACTCATAGAATAGTGTAAGGATTAATGAAATATCCCTCAGAAGACCGTAAAACTCGTCATTTTGAACCATTATTCTTAAAATTTTTCTAAAGGAGGGCCCTCGCAACTTCTGCTTACCCTGGCGGGTATGCAATACCCACACACACATAAGTATAATTTGTGCCTAAAATCCCCCCTAATCTTAATTCTTCGCTGCGCCCCTGAGCCAAGCAGCATGCGGCCGTGGGGCGAAGGGAGTATGACCAATGGAAGAGATGACGGTGTAGGTTGTAGAAGCGGGGCAGCGGAATTGTATCTAAAAGCAGAGAAAATACACAACTTGACAAGGACGGCTCGTGAAGGAGAGTTTGGGAGTGGGCGTGACAAGGCAGGTGTGACAGGAAGCGTATCTTTTTTTTCACAAGGGGTGAATGGAGTGGAAGGCGGCAGTGGCGCCAAAGAGAAGGCAGCGGCCGTCGGGGGAAGGAAGAGATGACGTTGTAGAGGGCACGTCCGGTATATATATTTTATAATTTCCGCTCACTGCCGCTGTGTCGCTCTGTGTATATGTGCTGTGCAGAAGGCTGGCTCGGGGGATTGCACACGGGTGCAGCCGCGGAAAACGAAGACGAGATAAAATAAAGACCTAAAAAACGGAAGAGAATTCAGCTGGACCACGAAACTAGAGCGTCGTGTTCGTTCCAGCGGCCGCACAGCGAACTGCGGAGGTTATGAACGAAATTTTAAAGGGCAGTAGTAGCCGAGAGCATTCGTCCTTGATATCTTAAACGTCAAAGATGAAATACGCGGGGAAGGTTGAGAATAAAAATGAAGAAGCATAAATTCGATTGTCTGGTTACGTAGAGGAGATGTATTTAAGTTCGCAAAGATTCTTTTTATTCTTATATGAAGTTCTGGCTGAACATTATCCAGTTCTGTAGTTGGAAAAAAAATTTAGCCGATACTCACCAAAAATTCCAACAGTGAACATGTATTATAAATCCGGCCGCGATGGTATTTTAACCGGTACGCTTATAACGAGTTTGGATTTTAGGGGGTACGTCGTACCGACCCAACTACAGCACTGACATTATATCCATTCAATATCCACGAGTTTATAAAAAAATCATATGCATTAGATTTTTGTTAAGCTTATTCACGGGAGAACGTTTATAATCATGATATGAAATGCTGCTAATGATGCATTTTATATCTGACGACATAAAACAATATTTTAACGTATCCTTCGTTATTTAATCTACAAAATGTTACCTAAACTCCAGAAATGATTAGAAAAACGACGCTTAATATTAGGGTTTCGTATTTCAAGGACATTCGGAAAGAGGCTTAGTAAAAATTGCGTTCCTTTCGAAAAATACGTTAATTTCGAATAAAGTCAGCATTCTGGTGTACCCATTTTTCATTTCTATAATGTCTAAAAAAATCATATCGTAATTAAAGAATTTTTTTTAGTAATTTTGATAATTTATTGTGCAAAATAGAATTTTTTAAAACGTTTTTGGCATTAAAATGTGAAATTACTAACGCCTATTTTATTTCTATTTTTGACCCCTTAAGGGCATAGCGGCACCACATTGTACCATGTTGTATATTCAACACTATTAGTGCTAAAAGTATTAAATTTGCATCTAATCAATCAGGTTTTAAAATTGAATATTACGAAAAAGTTGGGATGAAATTTTTAATTCGGGCGTTACCGGGTTAATGTGGCACTTCAAATACCCCGTTGGGCTGAAATTCGCATAGTTTCAACTACCATTTATAATTCCATTTAAAATTGTGAATTAGTTTACATTATTCAACATGAGATTAAAGTTCTCTCTCACGGAAATAGGTCCTCTGGCTTTACGTCGCGGAACACTTGAAGTACACTCGCGAAAGATTACGCCCTCTAAAAGCGCAAATATGGGTAGGCGGATGCGCTGAGAGTTTATCGCAGTGCAGAGTTTGAATATGACAGAAAGAAAAGCCAAAATAACATTACACATGAATAAATCGTTCGCAGTAACCGCCTCATGAATATGGAACTATCTTCCCGTTCGACTTAGAAATGCTGCAAACTTTAAGAAATTTAAACATAACGTATACAGACTGTTGAAAATGCCTCAATAAAGTCTTGTTGAATCATGTCCTTTTATTCGAATTAATTTATAGCTTAATATTTTATTCTTAGTACACATGTTAATTAATGGTTACCTAATTGAGTTTAGGTTTCTGTTAAATCACAGTGTGATCCTAATTTTTGGAAAAATTATTGTTTTTTAGACATTATTGTTATAACTAATTGTCAACTTAGCATCGCCGGTCCGCCCATTATGCATTTCTTTGAATATGTATTCTCTTGTATAATTTTTTACTCGTTGTACATTTTAATTAAAGACTAATTGAAATCTGATTCTGTTAAATCACAGTACGAACGGTTTTTCCTGTATTCCGTAATTTTCGGAATGTTTTCTGTTACGCCACAGAATTATCTTTCTCTTTTGTGGGCAATATTGTTACCTCGAATTGTTTCCATACTATCCTTGGTTCCCACAGGGTGCATTTCTTTGACTTTGTAGTTTTTTATTTTATGCACGTATCGATTCCGAAATTGTAAAAAGTGATGTACAGTATTTTTTCTCATGGACCTGGTGCTCACAAAAATGAATGAAATTACTATTATTATTAATATCAACATTGCGTAGAAATGGAATTTGGAACTTGCTTGGAAAACTCGACATCTTGTGGAGAATGCAAGCAGCCGGCTCCATAGCCTGAGTGGCATGCAAAAAGCGCCACGGGGACTCCGCACTTTCAATTACGGCACTTTGAAGGACGTAGTGGTGTAATTGAAATGCATAATATACAAAGAAATCAAGCTCAAGATCGGGCAGTTTCTGAAAAATCTCCACCATTGCTGGGATTTGAACGCGAAACCTCGGAGTGGAAAGCTAACAATTCCAGCCACCACACCAACCTGCTCCATTTTGTAATTGCTCAGGATGATAGTATTTATTGTTCAAATGACAAGCTGGTGCAACCAAGTAAAGCATTTATTATTATCATAATAATCATAGCTATTTTCTCAATAATTTATTTTGCACCCCTTGATAGACCGCATAAGTGTTCACGGCACATAGATTTAATTTCCGATGAGAACGTCCGCCAAACATGGTGAATGATCATGCGAATGATCATGATGAATTATCACGTGATCGTTCACAGGATCATGCGAGTAAAATAGAACAGGTTCTGATTTCCATTGAATGATCATGCGCATGACGGTTCATTCGCGAATTTTTCCATTTTACACGGCGAATGATTTCACTCTAGTGATCATTCACCGTTTATAGCGGCCATTAGACTATTAGCAGTATCGCCTCCGTAATAATTTATTAGCAGTATCATTTTTCGTACCAGACATCGAGTCCTTCGATCATTAAAACAGTAGATGAGTTCCAGTGGTTAAGCATTGATTCCAAAATCAAAGGTTTTTATTGAGGAACTTTTTGTGGACAACTGGCGTCACATACTTCATGAGTCGCAACCCGAAACAACAAACATCAAATGGAGCCATAACTGTGCTCCTCAGGGGATAAAATAAACTATGACGTAGGTAGTACGGGTTGACATTGTGAAAAAACGCATCTACTGTTTACACGGTTGAAGAAATAGAGGACGTAAATCATTACTTAAATAATCAAATTTAAACTCACCTTTTTCCGGGTGAACATTCAGCTGAGTTTTCTGAAAGATAATGACCATCCACGGACCTTATTTCATTGAAACACTGCCCCAGTAAAGAGAAGAGGAGCCAGATAAACTACAACACAAAATACGGACGTCAATGTACAAGAGCAACAAGATGGAATTGCAAAATGCATTTAATAGAGAGGTACCAGTAATGAACGCCCATTAACCATGGTGAGTAAAAGGCTTCAGTAAGTAATGGATGAAGGAAACTAAAGCAAGGAACTTGCATCTGGGAATATCCTGGGAAAAATTCATTAAAAAATACTCAGACCGTTAGCGAGCCTATAATTTCTCCGCCTTTAATGAGCAGAAGAAATTTTTCTGAGGCGCACTTGATGACTGTAGCTCAGCTGTTTCCATTTCTCTTCCTCTAGCCTCGCAATTACTGCGAGTATCATCCGATAATGATGGTTTTGTGTGACAGCTAAATTTTATTTATTTCATGAAGGACATGGTACAGATCTAAGCAGAGAACAAGCGATACCTTAATTGAGGAGGAACTCAGGATATTTGGGAAATAAGGGACATTTTCCAACATTTCGCTTTGGAACCTTACTATTCCAGTACATTACGTGATATTGAATGCGATTAAATTGCATAGCTAAATTCACAATAGATAATTTGAGTGTTCAATCAAGTTATCATTATTATTCAGCGATAGAATATTTCTTTTGGAAACATAATTTCGTTCACAGTGAATTGATTACTCCATAAGTAACCGTGAGAGCCAAGGTATTTTGTTAATCCATTTTAAATTGCATTAAATTCTATGATGAAAAAAGTTTACAGTGTGAATGAAAGATTTTTTAAGTCTTGTGATAATATTTTCAAACAGGTAAAAGTCATGATCCAAAAGTTCTTGCGCAAATGGATTTCGTTGACACGAAAATATCACCGAAAACCTTAGTCTATCACACTGAAAATTACTAAAAACGCATTCCACATTGCTTTTATTAAGAAGTGAGCTTAAATCAAGGCACTTCAAATGCCACATGAAAATTTCCAGGCATAAAATTTCAAAATAAGATTTTTAGATTTCACTGACACATTTTAATGTAACTTCAACGATTTCCATGTACTCTCAATTCAGCGGCATTCTACTCCGGTAGTATAATCAATAATTTAGATATAATATAGTTCACTTATTAAGATGGACATCAAGTTTCCACGAAGTGTCGCCTGAAGTTGTCTATATTATTATGATGAAGGTGTTAATCAAAATTTATGGCAGTTTCAATTTATTATATGTCACTATATTTACGTTTTCAGAATCATTTTGGGAAAATTCGAGAGACATCCTTTACCATGGTTATATATAGACAGGGTATCAAAAATATAATTTGAACAATTATTTTACCACTCATGAATTACAGGCATAGCTATAGAACCTTTATTTACTCAAAAGTTGTGTTTGAGGATTTCATTTTAGCCTCAAGTTTGAGAAATAATGGCATTCATGCGTTGAATACCAGTGCCGTACGCATTTTCAGAAATTTCGTAGATATTAACATGAAAATTGTGGATGAAAGGATACGAGAAAATTCAAAGGGACACTTTGGTCGAGTTATGAGCCAGAATGGAAGGGTCTTCAGGTGTGGGAGTTAGACACGTCCTTTTCGGGGGAGAAGTGACTAATCTCGCCGCCAGGGGCATCAACCGAGGATACGAGGAGAAAATCCCCGCGAAGGAACTCATTGTGCCTCGTGAGACTCCGCTTGACAAATTACCTCACTTAATTTCTTTATCTGAACATTTCAGGCGTTTAGTGGAGGGGATTTTACCCAAAAGCTTTTCTCTTCTGAAAAATAAACGCAGCAGAAAGGAGAATATTTCACGGATCATTTGATAAATATAATTTTTTCTTAAAATTATAAGGTACGTTCAGAACAAAATAGAGAGATTTATTGTTGAAAATAAAACTTTATTAAATCGTGTATGTTAATGTTGCTGCATTAAAAAAATCCCCATTTCAGAACAATTACAAAAACCATTTCTTTCACTTTTCACGTTTTCATCGGTTGTTGTTGTGATTGTTGTTAGTCCGTCATATTCACCGTCTTCATGGCAATGTTAGAAACGCTTATAAGACTCGTAAATGCTTGTTTAATTCATAGAATATTCACCATAGGTCTTTTTTTAACACATCACGGACCTTCGAACACTCTCTTAATTTTTACGAAAAATTTATTACAAATTCAAGGATACATTTAATTCTTTTTTTACGCATAGCAGACTCACAAATGGCACATTACTACCTTTGATACACTTTATTTCATTTTTACGCAAAATTGTATGGGTACATATTTTTTATTCATTTCTCGAACAAATAAAAATTGCTCAGCTCAAAAAAAAATTTATAGCCATAGTGGCTGCCACAGACAAAGTAAACAATGAATGCAGCTAAAAATTTTATCATACTTCAGTGGCTGGAGTACCTATGTAAAAAAATGTTGATAATCGGAATATCCAGGCCTGCGACTTTTAAAAATTCCCGTTATTTTCTCAACACACTTTGTGCGAAATGATTTCCTCTAAAAACTTAAATTCTATTCCTATGACACCTATAATTCTCAAAAGTACTTTTCGCTCATAAATACGGAAGCTATCACAAAGGAGAAAGGCTCAAAATTATTAAGCCCAAATGTAAACCGCTGGAAAAATCGTTTCCCTCGGGAAAAGCACCTGGGCACCAAACCAGCGAGCGCATTTCATGCGTCTTTTGTCACAGCGGAGCAATGGCAAGAAGAACAAAGGCGCGTGTGAGGGAAAGCGTCCCCAGGTGGGAAAAAAATAAATATTTCTTTCGTACGATAAAATACAACTACCTAGAGCCCATTTTCTTCGCAAGTTTACGGCCTTTTGAACAGGAAAGGATTTGATGACGTGTACGACACTGGAAATAGTGGCTGACCATCAATAGCGACCGACATGTCAGTGGAGTAGCATAAGGGTGACCTTGACTATATAGATAAACCACCAAACTGATTTTATTGAAACATTTATGTATTTGAGCTTCGTAGTCCAGTTGAAGCATTCGCCATAGCATGAAAAGCGATTAAATTACAAAAAATTTCAGCACCTCGTTTGGTGGAATAGTTTCGTTCACTCCGACCAGAAATCGCAATTAAGTAAGATAATTTAAGATAATATGATAAGATGGATGGGAAAGACAGGTGAAAACGATAAACTCTTCCTTAGTGAGTCATTTACTCATAACTTAAAAATGAAAATATACCAAAGTAACGGTCCTATCAATCATTGTCCAAGTTAAGTGGATGATTATTTAAGTTGGTTAGGTCTGGCCAACTTTCCATCGGATGAAGTCTCTTCATAACTCTACATCTAAAATTTTATGTAATTTAAAGTATATATATAAAGTTTTCTTCAAAGGATGCTGGGACAGCATCCTTTGAAGAAAAGACAGCATTGGAGTTGTACACATAGGCACCAAATCGTAAATGATTAAGGTAATTCTTTGAATGGATAAAATGATGTGATATAGCGAAAAATAAATTCTCATGAAGCTATGCTCTCCAAACTTAAAAACGAAAAAAATACTAAATATACCGCCCATTTTTTATGAATTGACTTATGGTTCAAGAATTCGTTCATAAAGACCCGATCTTTGGCGGAAAGAATCGTTCACTAGAGTTTTAATGACAACGAATCAGGAGAGATGGATGCATGAGGCCGAGGAGTGGCGGAGAATTGGCGAGCCGCTCGGCAAAAGTCAATGACGTCATTAACTTCTCATCGGAAGGGGTAAGGTCTGAAACATTTCGCCGAGATTACCTCGAGAAGTTGTGACGGATCGAAAAACGGAAAAATATCGGTCTCTTCATTTTTCAAATTCTACAATAATAAACCAATGGTGAGCGAGCCCAATATTATGACGACTTGGGTGTCTGGAAGACTTTGGGTGATGGGTATGACTGGAGAAATTCAGACCACGAAGGTGCGGATGAGCAATCATGAATCCGTGCTCTTTAGAACGCTCTACAGAACGTAGAGTTTATAGATTGAAATAGATGTTTACTAAATGATATTTCAAATTATTTTGTGCCAGTAAAGACTGGTAGATCAAGGACTTACCGCTAGTCTGAAAAACATAGAGACCTTGAAATACGTTCCCGCTGAAACGTTGTTGAATTATTTTTCCTTATACGGGAAATAAGTTCATTGCCAGGGAAAATTGACGCTTAGGTTGGTGGCCACAGAATTGAGGTCTTTCACAGGAATAAAGTATCGTTTCAATGCATACATCATTAGTAATTATGAAGTGGGCAGGGAGTCTTTTCATTTTAAGTAATTTCATTCAAAAATTTTATGATGATTATTCATTTTTGGTCAAAAAGATTTTTTTCTCCAAGCATCATTCTTATTCCGTAACGCTCCGAGGGAAGTTTGGTGCAGTTCAACTTCTACGAACTTTAAGGACGGCATCTGCGATGGCTGGATGGCTGTTGCATTACCTTATTTAAAATGGGTTACCCTGGTATCCATAGCATTTGTGGAGGTAAGATCGGGAGGTGGTGGCTTCAGCATTGGCCGTTCACAAATTCAACAAATTGTTACCACATGGCGCGAGAAAAATAATGATGATGTGACCTTCCCTCAATTCCATCTAAAGGGCACTACATAGAACACTTCTCGAAGTACAACAGCGTTAAATGTAAAATCGCCGTAATGCTAGGCAATTCTCCTTAACATGAGGAAGAGATGGGTTATTTTGACCCATATGTCACATTAAAAATGAAATTCAACTCCCATTTTTGTATTACTTTCCTCGAAAATTACGTGAGTCTGTATACGATTACTCATACTATGTTGATATAATAAGAAAGTTTCGTGATTACGCAGAGAATTTTACAATGGTTGTTATACCTAGCTGCAAATCCAGGGGTCGCTGGTTCGAACCCAGCCTGAGTGGATTTATTCCTTTTTAGGGTATGGATCTATGCGCGAGTCCATCCACTTAATTACAAGAACGGATTGTGTAGTCCTAAATTCGTTTGATAAATGAATACGAAATTATTGTTGGCATAATTATTGTTATTAAGGACGGTTATGATCACAATTAATTGGTCATCCTCCATTACAACTTATTGAGGCCCGGTTTTCTCACCATTTCCTCATGAACATCGAGTGAATATGAAAATATTTATTTACGAGTCAATTTTCATGCCAGAACACATTATGAACAACATATGAAACTTTTTTTATTCTGTTACTTTTATTCTTCGGCATTAACGACTGTCCTGATTTGCGAGCTGCCTAAACAACAAAAATTGCTAGAAGCTGGGAAGCTTGATAGGTAAAAATGACATTCAAGGTAGTCGCAAACTCCAATCCTCTTTGTGTTAAATGCGTCCCACTGTTTTGCTTATCTTCCTAAGTACATAGCGTATGAATTTATATGTGATTATTCCTGTTGTAAATTGAAAAGGAAAGTCTAACTTAGGAGGACAGACAAGCCAGAGAGATTCAAAAATCCTCCATACTTAACCTACTTTAAAAAGTATATTAATTAACTTTTTAAAAACGCAGAGTTAAATTAATCGCACTAGGTATGATCACGTAAGTGGACTTCAGGCGAGAGGGCTAAGTTAGGGGGTGTACATTCCGGCCGTTCTAGTTTGAAGAGACCTATTAG
The DNA here is from genome assembly GCF_921293095.1 of Ischnura elegans. Taxonomy (NCBI): domain Eukaryota; kingdom Metazoa; phylum Arthropoda; class Insecta; order Odonata; family Coenagrionidae; genus Ischnura; species Ischnura elegans. Next base: position 82,633,301 of record NC_060253.1, on the reverse strand, counting down.
GTTTTAATCATCGAGAGACTCGGAGGCTGCGCGCTACGCTTAAGATTGCTTGAGCAATTGAGAAAAGATATCGCTTTAAGAGCGACAAGGAGGACATCACGTCGAACTAGTGATGAGCGGAACTGTGATTTTCCGATCACTTCGTTATCTGTGACTGCTACTCATCAGTAACGGTGATTTTTAACCGTGATTGCGATCACCGGGGAGAATCACTCTCAAAAGTAAGCGGTGATTTGTGGCGCTGCTATTCCTGCTACTTTGTTCAATTCCAATAAATGAGCTCTCCACAAAAGGAAGGAATAAACTTATGGGAAATTGAAAAATTAGGCAAAATATTTTTTTTAGGGAATAGTTCTGATTCTGAATTTATTTTACGATAAAAGTCGATTTGATATGGTAAAGGAATTAATAAGGAGCAATAATTAAAATTCCGTCGGCATTTTTTAAACATATTTTATATTCACACCATCATGATTAAAACCGTCAGCTGTATATTTCGTAAATAATGTCTTATTCATCATTGAAGATGAATAAGGCATGCTTTATTATACTGTTGGTAGTAACCGAAGCTATCTTCACCGTATTCACAGTCGCAGTGATTTCGAGTATTTAGTGATTTAGTCACCGGCAGAGATCGGCTACTTCTCGTCAATGACAGGTAGCGAAATATCGCTCATTACTTGGTAGCAGCCTGTGCTATCTTCACCGAATCCAGTGATCCAATCACAGTGATTTCGAGTATAAATCACCGACAGTGACTGCTACTTTTCAGTAACGGTGATTTAATCACAGTTAGCGATATTTCACTCATAATTAATTAGAAACCTATTGTACTTCCTGTTCCGACAGAAGCGATAAATTAAAAGACATATTTCGTCGAACGGATGGAAAGGTTTGGGTATTTCTTTTTTCTTCCGAACAATTAAGACTTTAATAAATGCTAAGCGGAACTTCATTAGAGTATTCCCATTTTATTTTTTAACGAATGGTGTACTATCACCCCTCGCCAAACGCCTGTTTAGGTGGCTTGCGGCGTAGATTGAACGCACGAGTAGTACTAAATGGATATGGCGCAACTGGTCCGATTCTTGCGGCATATTTTCAGACCTTGATGAGCTCATCCAAGTGAGGAGAGTATGAAGGAGATTAAGAGATTAAAGCGGTTGCTTTATTACATTAATCTCGTTAGCTGCGCGGCCGCAGAATGGCGCCACTTGTAAGCGGGCTCCATTTACCGCAACGAATCCCACTGAAGCCGCGGTTAGCAAAAGAGATCTCGAAGACTGACGAGTATATCGCAGTGGATGGGGTAGTGGTGTAACTATGACGGGGGATGAGAGGGAAAGAAACTCTCGCTCCCTAAGATCTCTAGTTTCGCCTATCTTTTAGGAGAGTTCGCCCTTTTTTACGAAAGAAAAAAAACTTGCAAATTTCAACATCAAATATCAAATTTAGGGATATCTTAAAAATATTTTCATTTTTTTAAATTTCTATTCCCAAACCACCGAATACAGCTCTTATTGGCCATTTATATATGGGCATTCAACAAATTTAACACGAAAAACCATGCCCTGGATAGGGGAAACCTACTCAGGCCGGACTCGAGCCCGCGACCTCCTTTATAGAAGACCCCGCCGACAAAAAAATGTTATTAATAATAACTTTGCGAAGAACATGGAATGTTAGCTCTACGGCCTCAATTGTGAAAAAGAAAAGTAATATACACCAAGGTTGAAATTTGCCATGAAAAAAGCTTTAAGTTTAGCCCAGATTTGAACCTGGATCCCCCGATTGCCGGTTAGTTATACGTACTACCACTTACAACACTAACCCCCCTTCTCCCGAGAAGAATAGCTGACTTCAGACAAGTAATCTCAAATGGCCTTAACGTTAGGGATCATGTCACAAGTACGAAACAAATCAGTGTGTTGGTTTTCTAGAGCGGGAGGATTGACCTTACCTGCCCCTGCACCTTACGCTCACTTTCACCAATATATACCAAGCTTTTTTCACCTTTTATCATCACTCAACACTTTGTTGATCCGAAGAACTGACCCTCAACTGTGCTGAGAAGGAAATATTTGATTTCAAAACCAGTCCACCCATCCCGTCCAGGGAACCCGTACCATTGTTCGAACACGAGCATTTCTTCTCGCAGTAGAGCGGAAGGAGTGATCGTTGTATATATGTAGCCACGGCGGGGGGTTATCCGGGTTAAAACCCCCCCTTGAGCCTTTGAAAAAGGCGCCAAAAAGAGTAAGATGGCCTCAATACATAACTTTTAATTGATACTCATACAAAATTACTGTTTTTCAGTCCTAAAATCACGTTTTCAGCATAAAAAATCCCAAAATTTTGCGGGGGGAGGACTCCCGTTTGCCCTGGGGTGTTTTCCATACACCCGGAAGGGCCCTTAAAATTTCCGGTAAACCCCTCCCCCATTTCAAAATCCTGGCTACGCTACTGTATGTATGTGTTTCTGAGGGAGTGGTATCTCAAACAACGTAACTTTCAATGGGCTAAAATTTCTTTTTTGTCACTGCTTGTGAAGGATTTCCGATTTGAGAGGCCCGAGATTGGTCACTTAAGCGGATTCTCCCGTTCCAGCGAACCGACACAGGAATTTTTTTCATACCTGCGACGTGATCCCTAGCGTTACGGCCGTTGTAAATCACTTTCCTGTACTAAAAGTGTGGGTATTATTTCCCGCTGTGGTGTACAATTCAATTTTAAAATCCATCTGATCCCCCATCCCAAGGCCAAGTCCTAGTAACACCACTGAGATGGGGGTAATTCATGTTTTCATATTAATATATCCTCCTTAACCCTCTTATTGCCGCGGGGCAATATATCGGGTTTGATCTAGTAAATTGTTTACATTCATTAGGATATAATCTTATCGATAAAATATTACGATTAATTATACAGTTAAAAATTAAGAATTCAAAAGACAAATTTTAAAAACAGCATGTCGATATGGGTGAAATGCTCTCGGGATTCCCACCGGGTTAATTTTTTCATAACGGCCAACGTTTCAAGCTCCATCTCGGCGCTCATTATGAGGGCTGAATGTTGATTTATTTAATTTTACTCTTGGTACTTCATCAGAAACACCTGGAAACCCGTTCTGCAGACGATATTATTAGTGTGGGAAAGTTCGTGAATACATCAAATAGGAACAAACGCCATCTAGCGTCACGGAGATAGAAAATCATGATGCAGTTGACCACATTATCTCGTAATTGCAGTTAGACAATGTTATTTATGAAAACATGTCACATAAGGAAACAGACTGTTTCATATATGTGCGATAAAAGAACTGGAATCATTCTTTTTATGTTATTATATATGCATGTATATTTTTTAATATTTTTAATTAACTAAATGTATTGCAATAATGAGTCTTAGCAACCAAAATTAAATAAATCAGCATTCAGCCCTGATGATGAGCGCCGAGACTGAGCTTGAAACGTTGGCCGTTATGAAAGAATTAACCTGGTGGGAATCCAGAGAACATTTAACCCACATAATTCGCCGTGAAAGCATGAAATCATATTTAGCATCATCAAAAGTAAATGAATCTGAAATTGACAATGATAAAATGAGGAAAAATGCGTACAAATTATCTGATTTGCCAAAAAATGCACGTCGACGATTCGGCATCCTTCAACAGATTCAGTCGTCGGAATCACATCGATGGAATTGGTGGATTCCCTTTCGGCCACATTTCGTTTCCTCAAATTATCCAAGCTCTTACCTTTACCTTAGACACAAATTTACCTTTAAATCGGCCATAATGAAGCCATCACTTCAGCCCAAAGGTATATTTAATAATTTAAGACTAAGAAGTAAAGTGGATAATAAAACGAGTAATATTGTCACAATGCAACGTAACTCAACGACGTAGCGTAAACAAACAAAGATGCTAAACCGGTGTGAAACTACGACATTTTGACAGCGTGGTCGAGTTGGTGGTCAGCAATTATATACACATCATTTTTCCAAATTAGGTTAAAATTAACAAAGCAAAAGCTCTCACTAGTTAACTTCTTTTTATTCATCACAAATGATATAGTTATGAAGCCTTACCGTATTTCCAGAGAAAGTTTTTTAAATTCTTCCGATACCTAAGAGTCAATATAACAGCCATTCTTCATATCACAAGATTATTCCATTTTTTGTAAAATAAATGCATTGTACAGCTATTTTGATTAATTTAAAATTACTTTTAATTTTTATAAATGACACATTTAGCCATTATAACTCGTTGTTGTCCAGTTTATCTAACTAATAAAAGCAGTATTTCGAAGCGCAGGTTCTACCTAAAACACTTTTGGGATTGCCAGAGCCACTCCAAGCAGGTGGCACAAAGAGGGTTAATCACTGTTAATCTATTACTCTTGCAATCCGTTTTGACAGGAGTATAGGAGCATTTTTTCAAAACATGCAGACTCCTGAAGCAGTATAAAGAAATGCAATTCTGAGCTATAGATATAATACTGTGCGTTTTTATTGCTAGACGAAAAAGGGAATCCTAAGCTGGAGATAGCCTCAGACAACCAGCTCCGCTTTGTAGGAAATTGCTACAGACCATAAAATTTTCACAGAGAAAAAATATTCGCATAGATATACTCAGTTATGTAAGAAAATACAGAAGAGGGATACGAATTGTTGAAAAAAATTGTAAGGTGAAGACCTGAATTTGAAACACAAGGAGAACTATGGATACACATTGCACTATGGAGCGACCATGAAGTTTATTATTATTTATCTACTCATTTTTACAGTCCCGTTGACTGTTGAAAAAAATTATGTGACCCAAATAAAAAACGCCGAAATTCCAGATAGTCTAAATCTTTACAACGGAATTTCATTGTAAAATTTAAGGATACCGAGGAAATATAATTCAGCTAGGATAACAATTTTGACTGAAAAGGACTTTTGTAACTCGTTAAAAAATACGAAGAACGCAGGGGTGAATGTGATATGGTCATCCGGATTTTACGCCGAGCGTCATCCGCATGACTCAATGGCGCCCAGTGACACAGTTCCAACGACTGTGTTCGGACGAGAAAAATTCCATTTCCTGGAACTCATTTTTTTCCACTCATCCCTGAATATAACAGATAATGAGGACTTGGGGACATGAATAGGTATGACATACAGACCATGCACAACCAACGCTAACCACAAATATTTTTCCACAATTGACTAAAATAGTTATTTGCTTTTGAGGTTGGAGCCTTTATTTGCTCCGTTAGAGGTATTATGAAGTAGATCTACAGATTAATTCGAGCAGAGAAATATAGGTACAAAGCCACGACCATACGAGGGGATTTTTTACTCTTATCACTATGATTATAACAAATAAAATTCCGTTATTACCACTCAAAAATAATGAAATGTGTATAACTATGGGTCCCAAAACCGAAAAGTATCCATTTTATGAGAGATACAAAAGATGGAAAGGAGATAGTGATCAATACAATGTGCTGCAATATATGCTAACGAGGGAAGAGGAATATGACAGAAAATACTATCAGGAAGCTTCAATGATCATACGATTAGAAAAAATTAACTCAAATTGCTTTTTTTGTTACTTCTGGTCCAATAATAAGAAAAAATAGTTTCCCATCAATTGACTGTGACAATATATGGTGGAATATTAAGGTTTTCGTCTCACTATTGGAGGGGGTGAACTTTTATTAGTCGAACCTTTATTTTCCCATCCGTCTGATATACATAATAAATTTTTCACGAATAAAATTTAAAAACCAAGAACTCAATCAGTTAATGTAAAATTTTTATTTTTAACGACTAATTATACTATTTAGTTTGTAAAATTGTTGACTCCAGCTTTGGTGAGCACAAACATTATTTCCGAGGCATTTTTCTCATTGACTATGGTATGGTGTTTGGAGAAGACAACCAGTATCTAATATAATTCGCGCGATGAGGTTAGGAGAGGGAAAAAAGGTTGGAGAGAAACGCAGCGTCGACATAAGCTTTCTATGAATCAAATTCATATTTTGAGTGTTTTAATAATAAATAAAAAATATTTTGCATTGGCTATATTTTTTTTAAAGACCGTCGATTTTTTTTCGGTAAATCGATAATGCGGTGCAAATTTCGATTTTTGTTGAAAAGTCGAGCTTTTCATTTTGACCAAAAATCGATTGCTCGAATAATCGATTTCGACCGACATTTTTCCATCAATTAATGGGTAGTACCCATGTCGTGTAGGTCGAAGAATTGGAGCCAGACGAAAGGAAGTCCAAGGGATAGTGTTCACGAATCAACACGAGAAAAAATTCCCCTGGACCTGGAATCAAACCACGGACCTTGGGCCTTCCGGGCCAATGCTCAGACCACTATGCTATCCAGGTTCCTTAGTAGGGTGGTTTCCTATTATTTTTTTATTGCCTAAATCGAAAGATTATTACTCCGGGAGTACGCAATCCACGCTTTTAGATTTTTAAATGATGATATCTATTTTTAGAGATTAATTGAAAAGTGAAAATTTTCAAGCGTGCGAAAACGAGACGGCTATGTATGAATGCTGGGAAAAGCCCCTGTGACGTCATTCTGGTTCCCGGCTACGCCGAAAGAGGTGAACTTGGGGCGAGGATATTGTGCGCCGCTGGGATGCTGGCTGCTAGCAGGTAGCAGAGTACCCTGCTAGTAGGTAGCGCTTGGCTTAAATAAGGATTATTAATACCTTACCAAACAAAGGAAACTTTCCGACCATAGTAGGTTTTAATAGGTGATTATTAAGTTGTATTTCCCTGAGCTCTGTGCCTCATGCATGCATTGGTAATCTCAGACAATGTAAAACTCCTATCTACTCGTATGGAAATTAGGTTCCTGTGACGTCACGTGGAGTGGCATCGCATGGGTGCCAATCTGACCTTTTTCAAATGCGGTTAAAATTGACCATTGCCATTCATCTAAACTGGGATTTGTAAAACCAAATAATTTGTATATTATGAATACACTAATGGTGGGTAACGAATCACTATCAATGCCTTCCGTTTTCTTTGATGAAGGAAAATACCCTATTCCCATGGCAATTGTACTAAGAAAAACTCGGTACAATTGCCATGGAAATTAAGGAACCTGGATATCGTAGTCTGCACATTGGCCCGGAAAGCCAAAGGTCCGTCGTACGATTCCCGGTCCAGGGGAATTTTTTCTCAAGGCAATTCATGGATATGCTATATTTCATGTTTGGGATATAAGTTAATGTTGACATGAGTAAACCTTATGGACCGCGAAAATTATAACATCATTAATTGAGTATCATGAGAGTAATACGCCAAGAGGAAAGAGAGTATACTACTGGTTGTGAGGAAGTGATGCTTATTCTTGAGTGAGGGACCTGGCCAATGCAGCGACAGCGGCAATGCCCTCGAGGTATCTGTAATGCGAATTCCTACCGAGAGGAGGGACAGGCCGGAGTGATTCACAGCTTCACATACACATGAACCGGTAGAATTCTTTCAACAAAAACAATCACATTGAGTAAAATTTAGTGAAAATTATTAATATCACCAAGTATTCAACCTAGTAAGGCTAGTTCCCATGGAGTATTTAAAAAGAATTCTGGCATCTCCCCTCTCCTTATGGACTTCCCATTTTCCAATAAAATTATAGCATACCCTTTTACTCCATCTAAAAATCCTATTCTTTTCCTTCATAACCTCGCTTACCCAAAATTTGAACCTCCAACACCGTTTTCAAAATCGCCACCCCGCTCAACATTTGCTCTATCAATGCCTTCTGTACCCTCTGTATCTCATTTAGGAGCTGCTTCTTTTCCCTCTCCTTGGAGAGAGCTTCTTGAAGGGACATGGAGGAGATATCAGTGGATTTAGCCAATAGAATTATCTTATTCGAGTAGGCAGCTAAATCGCCGGATCAGGTGTGGTGCCTACTTACCGCAGCAATCTAGTGGATGACAATATATCGTAATATAGGAAAATATCCCGATATTTAATTAATTTGATAATCACCTATTGAGTATTGATGCATAGCTGTCGGATAAAAATCATGATATACCGCCCGATAAGAAATAGAAATAAAATCGTGACCGATAAAAATATCACGCCAAAAAGTCAAGATAAAATATCGTGATAAAATGCACGCTAAATATCGCTAAAAATTATTGGATAAATTTAGGATACAACGACATGTCATCCCAAAAATATATTTATGAGGAGGCGATTTTTATCGAAAAATACACCACGATATATTATCACAAATTTTATACCATGCTACGCAAGGAGAATAGCTACCGTAATCATTGTATCTATATTCTTGAAACCGATTATTCCAATAAATCGAGCATTCTGATATCGACTTCTTTATTTCGCCCAGGCATAGACGACGCGGTGTACGAAAGAAATAGAGGCACCCGCACTGTCTAAGAAGATTACGTTCCCTGGAGCAATCGTCCTCCAATACCAAGGCGCTCCTCTGCTTTCATTTATTTCCTAAAAAAGGGAGAGGCAGATCCCCGCATCAATTATTCCATTTTCTCTTTCAGCTCTCATCTGTATTAAGCCTACGCGAAAGGACTCCCCTGCCCAATTTCGATCTGATTCGATTCCCAATGACTCCCTGTTTCGCAGAAGCGATCCCTAGGGAAGTGGTGCCACCGCAAACCATTCAAAAGGGGGTAGAAATTCAAGAAAGAGTGAAAGGGATTTGGGCTGAGGGTGCGGACCACTTACGAGGTTGACCACACTGCGGTCCAATGAAGACCAAGTGACCACCCGATAGCCCAACACCGGACGATATCTTGCTTGATCAAACCGAATGATTTAGATTTGGTCCTTTCTCTTTTTGCAGCACCTGATACTCAAATCTAAATGAAGCAGTCACTGTTTTACGTGACTCGAATTGGAAATGAGTTAAAAAGATTTAATTATTCAATTGTAATTGTCGTTAACCTTAAGTAAGCTTTCGCAGTGTGGTCAAGAGTCAGCGCAGACCTTCAACCTTAAGGCCGTTTTACACGGTACACGGAATTGCGCAATCTGACGCACGTGCGAAGTCGCAATCAAAATTGCGTCGTGTGCAGCGGTGAATTGCTGCAACACATGCGAGAATGCGTGGATGCGAGACGGCAAAATAGCCCCTGTTATAATTTCGTTAATGCATTCGCTTAGTTCCACGCCATTTTAGAAATTAATGCAGCTCTAACCTGCGCAATTCCGTGTCCCGTGTAAAACGACCTTTAAACAGGGAAGACGGATACCTACCAGCTACCCAACTCGGGGAAAAGACTGGTAAAGGATCGGGAGAAAATGATAAGGAAAACACCAGGGAAGACTGACCATTGAGAAATCCCTGGCCTCCTAAATGGACCAATCAGAAGCCTGACTCCGACGAATGTGAATAAAACACTTTGACAGTGTCTTATTCACATCCGTCGGAGTTCACACCACCTCTCTATACTTCAGCAACATGGCTTTTTGGGACACGGATTTAATTACATCAAGAACCAGTTTTTCAATCCATGAAATTGATAAATGTGAATTTTTGGGTTGCTGTGGAGACTAGGATATTGGAATATCACCCTGGGGGCCCGGGTTCAAATTCTGAGTCAGAGATTTTTTCAAAGATTGCCCTGCTTGAGTGTTTAGTGGAGGCCACTTTAATTTACATCACTCTGTCCGTCGGTTGGGACATTAAGCCGTGGTCCCCTTGGCGCCTTTCGTTAATAGCAGGCTAATGTCGACGCCGACTTTATCTCTACCCTTCCCAATGGTGTAAATGAACTCAGATGTAGGTCGCTAACTCCAAATACGATGCCAACATGGTAGTGAAGCCTTCGAAAATTACAATTACTACATAACAACACAGCAAAATTGTACACAGTATTTCACGTTCTCACGTGAAATACTTTTATGGTTCCTACCTTCCAACCAATCTGGCAAGAATGACCTTATCCGGGAGTAATTGAGAATTAATCTTAGCAGTGCAGCCCTAGAAGTCAGAGAACGCGCATTTATTTCTGCCACGATAAGATGGTGGCCCATGGAAAAGGATATTAATTCCTTTGGTGTTAGGAAACGGCAGTTACTCTACTATTTTGATCCGAACAAACAAAGATGACTGCAAAATTTTACGGTGGTTTAGGTCTGATAAGGTGAAAATAATTCATGTATCGTCCTCAAAGAAACTAATGAATAGGGTAATTTCCTTCATCAAAGAAAACGAAAGGCATTGATTGCGATTCGTTAACCACCATTAGTGTATTCATAATGTGCAAATTATTTTGTTTTACAAATCCCAGTTTAGACGAATGGCAAAGGTCAATTTTAACCGCATTTGAAAAAGGCGAGATTGGCGCCCATGCGATGCCACTCCACGTGACGTCACAGGGACCTAGTTTCTATACGAGTTGATAGGAGTTTTACATCTTCTGAGACTACCAATGCATGTATGAGGCACAGACCTCAGGGAAACCTGTCTTAATAATCACCTATTAAAACTTCCTAAGGTCGGAAAGTTTCCTTCGTTTGGTAAGGTATTAATAATCTTTATTCAAGCCAAGCGCTACCTGCTAGCAGTGTACTCTGCTACCTGCTAGCAGCCTGCATCGTATCAGCGCTCAAAGCCTCGCCCCAAGGTCACCTAACACGGCGACAGCGGGAACCAGAATGACGTTACATGGGCTTTTCCCATCATTCCTACTTAGCCGTCGCGTTTTCGCGCGCTTGAAAATTTTAACTTTTCATTTAATCGCGAAAAATAGATATCGTCATTTAAAAATCTAAAAGCGTGAAATATGTACTCCAGGAGTATTAATATTTCAATTAGGCAATAAAAAATAATAGGAAACCACCCTATTAGATAAATTCAATTTCTACGTGTCACCTGGTACTTAAATCTGCAGCGGTCACTGCTTCATCTGTTTCAAACACACAATGAGTACTTATCTTTTCAGATGACCACCTCCCATATGAGCAATGAGTACTTATATTTTAGGTTTTGTGGAATAGAGTTAATATTTTCCCTCTGCTTTTTTAATAATCAAGGCTCGAATATCCTGAAACTTTTTTTTATCTGTAGGTCAAGTACTGCGGCGTCAAAGTTTGATGCTAAGATTGATGCTAACAGTACAATATTAAGCAGTACAATACCACAGAGTAGGTACCTATTGAAAGTGCTGAAAAATGTCTGTTTTTCTCTCACTTTTTCATCAGCATTTGATAAATCTCTGAGATGAACGCGAATTTTCACTTTGGATTCGGGCTCAGCACTTCAAAATTATTTTAAAGTCTCTGGTACCAGGCATTTATATCTCAATTTGACTTAAAAAGCTGGGTTAATGATAATTTTGCATTAATTCTGCTATTTTTTTTCTAATCAGTGCCCTCTGTTCATTCTACGATAACTGCAAAGATGTTCTTTATTTATCAAGCGGTACTCTCCCTTGTTTCCAGGTTTTACGTCTAATAATGAAGATCTCATGTAACACTTACAAGTGCACCGTTGATTATTCCAGGAACTACGTGAGTAGAAAACGAAAATTGAATATGAATACGTAAAATTAACTTTTTTAACCTTTCAGGAAGACCGAGTATTAACTGAGGCACTTGTCATTGGTTCAAGATATAACTTACAGAGATACTCATAAATTAATATGCTTTGAGCCTTCAGATGGTAAAAATATTTCTGAAATAGGTGCTTCTTTTCCTCGTTCATGATCATCAACAAGGAAGTATCCTTCACTACTCCCGCGAAGCGAATAAATACCTGAATAAATTCTCGCTAAATCATTTTCATTTGCGCCATCGAGGATTAAGAGGCTATTCAGGAAGGCCTCCGCACAATAAAATATACATTATTCAATTCTATGGATTTAAAAACTGAAAAATGATTAAATCAGCATTCAAACTTCTCGTAAATATAAGGAATTGAATAAAACTCGGGCTATGTAGTTATCCAAGGGCCCAGGCTCACAGCGGTGAGTTTCGCCAGAAGAATTACCAAAAACCCCAAAATGGTTCTTACGTTTCAAAACACCATCACCACTTCAAATAACAGAGAAATCTAGATATAAAAGAATCATAACGCATCTATATGCTGATTATTTGATTACAATCAACTCAAATATTAGCGAAAAACTCAGTATTGATGTCATGCGTACCTGTGGTTTCAGCCGAAACATAACCCACTACATATTAATAATAAAATAATTCTTGGAGTTTAGGTCAAATGTATATGATGCAAAATAGTTGTTAGCCAACGTTTCAGTTTATTTAAAACCGTCATCAGGGCCCTGAATAAAAACAAAATAAAATACAATGATATACAATATTGTTACATAAAAAAATTTGTAAATAAAAAGAAAAAAAAAGTTTTTTAGAATAATATAATTTAAAAAATTAATAATAATATTAATTAATATGGTAACATGCTCTGAAAAAAATCATTTTCCAAAATAACTTATGCATTCTATACTTCGCACAAGCTTTTAACTCTTCATATTTGATGAATAAAAAATTTAAACTTTGTTTTTCCACAGAATATATTTATATATTCGAAACCATGGTCGTGTAGTTATAAATATATTCTGTGGAAAAACAAAGTTTAAATTTTTTATTCATCATGAGTAAGTTCCACTCAGTAACGCCTCAAACCATCCACTTCATATTTATTTATTTATATCTGCGAACAGGTTTTTCGTCTGAATAGGAGTTAATCTATGGGGAGAGGAGCGATTGAAAACAAGTCTATGGAGTCAAATCTACCAACAGCTGGTCTAGCAGCGGCATGTTCAAAATTTTGTGTTTAAAATGTATACTGTGATAGACACGTTCATACAGGCTCCGCATCAGCCTAAAATCTATAAGCCTACACCTCTAGATTTATTTCATATTCATAAAAGAACAAAGCCCTTGTACGCGCATCTATTTTGAAACAATAAAATCGCAACAGGAGGATGGGAGGCAATTGTAACGGAACGTCGACAACCCGGGAGACACTGAATCGGGGGAAAACCCGAGAAGAATTTTCTCAAGATATCCGACGGAAAAGCACGTAATCTTTCCTCATGCGGAAAACGCTTTGGCTTGAAAAATTTATGGATGCCATTTTGAGGTGAACCACATGTCGTACGCCACCTCTTTGCTTGTAAGTCCTCTCGAATGGTGACTCATAAAACGTAATGAGGTACGGAAGATCCCCCCTTGAGTGAGCCCACAGAAGGTCGCCCGTTTTAAACGGGGGAGGGGGGAAATTTACACCTGAGCTGGCACGAAATGGCGGTAGTCGCTTCTCTCGGGGCAGACTTAATCCCACTTACTCACCCCAGAGTACTTGACGGAAGGGCTGCGATACGTCAAGGACACTGTCCTGTGTCATGAGCATGCCCTGTCCCTTTCAAGCTCACAGGAGGAGATGAAAAGATAAGGATCTCTCCTTGTAGACTGTTGGTAAAAGAGAAAACGACCTGATATTGTCCAACTCTGTCTCGCCTACCCAATTGGACATTAAAGGGTATGAACATCTCAGTGAAGATTTTCCTTTAATTCAAATGCAAAAATTTTAGTTTAAAGTATACCGGGACTAGCCGAGGATAACTTTTACGGGAGTCTCCCGCAATGCTAGCTGGTAGCTTAACTGGCTAAAGCACTCGACCGGAAATCGGGGAATCCGGGTTCGAATCCCGGTCAAGGCGGATGATTTTTTCTCTGTGGGTCTTTCGCAAAAATTTTAAATATGCAAAAAAATGCAGCGATAACAGAATAATTAACCTTTAAAAAAGGCAATGGGATTGCGGCAAGTTTAAGTAGGTATTTCAGGGGAACTTCAAGGAGATGTGTGTGATTAGCTTTGAGTTCGTTTAGGATGACCGAATTGAATGCAATTGCCTAAAAATACAACCTAATCAGGGCTTCAAATCAATGCTGCTTCAAGGTAAGTAAAATGAACGGTCATTCAATAGTTCAATTATAAAGTCATTCAATCTGCTCTAAGTATGACCTAATTAACTTAAAAAAATACATGGAAATCTAAACAAAGACTCAAAAAATAGAGAAAATTCACGTTGAAAAATAACATCTCTCACTTCCACTTCCATTACTACAAAGCATTTATGAAACTTGGGCTATAAGTGACAAATTTGTTTGGATTTAAATCTAGCAATAACAATCGTGAACATTTCCAATTTACTCTAGGTGCCTCAAGTGAATAGGGCGTAAATAAATGCCGTAAACCGATGTGCGCCGAGAGTTGAACTATCCAGTCGAATATTCAAAAATATTTACAAACTAGGTATAAGTAAAATACTTTAACAGTAGCAGCAAAGCAATTTAAAAAAAGAAGAGAGAGAGAGAGCTCTTTTTATCATCATAAGTCAACAATAGGGTAGTTTCCTTCATCAAAAAAAACCAAAGACATTGATTGCGATTCGTTACCCACCATTAGTGTATTCATAATATACAAATTATTTGGTTTTAGAAATACCGGTTCAGACGAATGGCAATGGTCAATTTTAACCTCATTAGAAAAAGGCCAGATTGGCGCCCATGGGATTCCACTCCGCATGACGTCACAGGGACCTGGTTTCTATACGAGTAGATAGGAGTTTTACATCGTCTGAGATTACCAATGCATGCATGAGTCACAGAGCTCAGAAAAATATCTCTTAATAATCACTTATAAAAATTGTCTAAGGTCGGAAAGTTTCCTTCGTTTGATAAGGTAGTAATAATCCATATTTAAGCCAAGCGCTACCTGCTAGCAGGGCACTCAGCTACCTGCTAGCAGCCTGCGTCGTATCAGCGCTCAAGCCTCGCCTCAAGGTCACCTCACAGGGTGGCAGCGGGAACCAGAAATACGCCACACGGACTTTTTCCCATCATTCATACTTAGCCGTCGCGTTTTCGCGCGCTTGAAAATTTTCACTTTTCGTTTAATCGCGAAAAATAGATATCGGCATTCGACAATCCAAGAGCGTTAAATGCGTACTCCAGGAGTAATAATCTTTCGATTTAGGCAATAAAAAAATAAAAGGAAACCACCCTATTCTAAGATTGGCTTGACGCAGCTCTCCATTCTTCTTTCATGTTCGCTAGCCTTTTCATAGCGGCATTTTTCTTCTCTTTTACATCCATTATAACATGCGTTCTTCTTCCCTTCCACAAGTTCTTCTACGATTGTTTTCATCAGGCCATCATATATCTTAATGTGGCCAAAACGTTTCCCCGCCCTCTGCTTAAGGTTTTTAGAAGGCTCCTTTGTTGTCCCAGTCTTCTTATTACTTCCTCATCACTAACACGGTCAATTTATTTTATCTTCATCATTCTTCGGTAGCACCACATTTCAAACGCTTTCACTCTTTACTTCTCTTCACTTGTCAACTTCCAAGCCTCGCTCCCAGAGGGAAACATACTCCATGAGAGATTTCTAAGTTGAAATAAAGAGTAGGCATTTTTCAATCCTGCCGAAAACACAGGGAATATTCCACGAAAAAATTATGACTTGCTTAATACACCCTTCAGAGCCAAATTTCCACTCTCATTCCGACGACAATTAAAACTTTCGCTTTCTCATAACTTTTGACACGGAAAGGCCTATTCGAGATAAGGAAAAGAATCTTCGTACAAAGGATGAATGAGGAACTTTAATGAAGGGCATTGAGGCGGAGACAAGGACGATGGAGGTATAACAAAGGGTTATTGAAGAAGAACAGCTAGTGTGAACAGTGGAGGTTGGAGATGGAGCTAGGGTTATTTTCGGCAAAGAAAAGGGCTAAAGTTCATGATGTCAGAATCTGACCTGATATCCTTCATTCAAGATTGGATGTAGTGAATAAGAACAGCTCTGCCTTCAACCCAGTTGCTTCCATGCACAAATTTTACTCATTTAAGTATACCGGTACTAGCCACGGTTATATATTTACGGATTCTCCCGCAAGGCACAAATGGGCCGAAAATTCCAAAGAAAAAAAAGCATTCGCCTGGACCAGGAAGTTTCCACATAAGCGAATGACACCTCGGTAGCTTAAACTGGGTAAAGCAATGGGTCATGTATATGAGCAAATATATCTTCCCGTACCAATAAATCTATTTCTATTATTATCATTATCACCCTAATTATAGACGAAATTTCTGTGGCAAAAAAATCGAGTCTAATAGTTTCCAGTCATGGAACAGGGTTTGATTATCCGCCAATATTGCAGAGGCACTGGGCCCAGGCAAATGAGAGGTCCACATTGGCGGGAAGCCAGCAAAGAAAGGTCCATCGCACCGCGAGACAGCCAGGTTCAGAAGCATATTTCATGCACGCGCGCAATCGGATTATACGTACGTTCGGAGCTCCAGTGCATGCTGAATGAAGCGACGCTGGACATACAGCCGCTTCATCCGAAGTGCATGCATTGGGCGATAAGATCAAGTTTCCCACCGCAAATGCAATTTCCAACGATCTCTGACACTTGATGAGAAAATTTCCCCTTCGAAGGACATTTCCAACCATTACTACGACTACTGGCAAGTAGCCGAATGCACTATTTGGTACTTCAATTCGACGAACGCCGCGACTTTTGGACAGTAAACAGAACAGTGAAAGATTAATGCAGAAATTCCCATTTTTTAAAGAGACTATTTATCACAATAAGAAAGTTCCATTGCAATTCAACACGTGAATAGATATTAGGAGGACGCTTCACTCCATCGGCCAATTTTTTACGTCGACTCAGTCGTTTGCAGCTTATGATATGATCTGGAAATTTTCATGGCATGTTCTTAAAAAAATTAATGTTACCATTAACCTATACCTCGAATAATAATACTTCAAGTCAGCATTATTTTTCGTTAAATTATTATGCAAAGTATACAAGCAAACTTTGAAACAGGTCTGATCATAATAGGCCATTAATTTTTAAAAGTGATAATGGAATTTTATACCAGTAGTTCGACGCGAAATAATGAAAAAATAGTATAGACACCATTGCAATTGCACGCCTTAGTATTAGTTTAAGTGAACTTTAATTCGAGAACGCTTTTAAATTTAAATTTCCACTTTTCATTTAATCGCGAAAAATAGTTACGGTCATTTAAAAATCTAAAAGGGTGAAATACGTACCTACTCCAGGAGTAATAATATTTCAATTTTGGCAATAAAAAAATAGGAAACCACCTATTATTAAGATTAAGGCCGGTTTACATGGAGCACTTTCCCCATTCCCGTATTGAACTTCCCTCTTCAATTCCCAGTAATGCCTGTTCCCTTCCATTCAATTTTCATTCATTCATCCATAAATTCCCATCCATTCCAAAAATTCAATTCATCCATATACCCTGTTGTCTTTTTCCTCCTTTTCTCGGTTGCCAAGCAATCTTCACGCTAAAACCGTTTACAACCACTTCCTGATTAAAATTGGCTGCATCTAAACACTACGAACTAAAAATGGTGCTTTCCCAGCAGGCCAATAGCCCAACGCGTGGGAAACACACGGAAAGGCCTCTTGAGTCAGGAACTGGAATGATGCTGACGTTTCCACGACCAACTCAACCATCTCCTTCAGGACTGTAAAGGAAAAATTATTGAGGTAATCGGTCCTGAAGATTGGCCCTGTTGCCAGCTTTTAAACGCCATTGTCTACTTTTCCGGGTATTCATGAGCTCATCTGGTTCCTCGAGAGTCCAGATTAATTATTCGCTCCTCGATTTTCATTTTGGTCACTCAGATACCAAGTTGCCGTCCCTTGTCCCTCTCCCCTTCCACCTGTCCTTTTACGATTGTTTTTATCAGACCATCCTGCCTCATAATGCGGCCAGCTAAGCTATCCCGTCTTCTCCTTAGAGGTTCTTCTTAGAAGACACCTTTTTTCTCCCACTCTTCTCAGAACTTTCTCATTACTTCCTTCCCAATGAAGACGGAGAAACGGTCGAAAATTCGGAAACGTTTTCAGCATCGGAAAAGGAGAGCAGTGGGTGGAGTAGGGAGGACCAACTATCATCCCCCCGCTAAAAACCAACATATCCTACACTGCTTGCTCCCCTACGAAATAATTGCACGAAGTACCAACTCACAAGATGAGGATACGGTCAATAAGGACCACTGAATTCCTGTGTGGGGACGGAGAATGGTCGAGGTAGTCCCTCAAATTGACATTCCACAGCTGATTCTCAAGGAAAGATCTTGTGAAGGGGGAAGGGAAGGTATCGCCCGTGAATGAGTCAGTGGTACAACGAAGAAGATGAAAGAAATTAAGTGGACATTCTAGCCGAATTATTAAAAAGTAATCCATCGGTCAATGTAGGTTTACAGCAGGCAATAAGCCGATCCCCTCCAAACTTACAAAGGCACAAGTATAAGAGGATTTCATCTCGTAAAACTACATTCTCCTCCTCGTGCTCCGGCCTTTGTAATGCATTTATCGATGTTCCTGAAACTTCTTTCGAGCAAATTTACCTTCGCTGCTGATAGTTTCAATTGGGTAGGTTTGTTGGTCTTTCTATCGGGTGAACTCTCTTTATACTTTACACCTACAATTTCGTATTTTACTCCACTAGCCTCCACAAAATTCGTATATTGGACGATTTTGGGACACTATCCTTTGAATAAATGTCAAAAATAACGTTTACTTGGATCAGAAATCGCAATTAATTAAAATAACTCAGTAGGGGGAGGTAAAAATAAGTGAAGACGAAAAACAATCCATCCTAATCGATCCATTTCGGCAATGTTGCCGCCCACTTTTCATGAGTTAGTGCTTTTCATGAGTTTCCGCTTGTTAGCTCATTCATAAAAAAAAATTCTTTGATGGGAATTATCGCTCACTAGAGTTTAAATAGCAAAGAACACTAGAGACGTATGTGAGAGGCCGAGGAGTAACGGAGAAGCGGTGAGCCACTCGAGCAAAGTCATTGACGTCATTTACTCACCGGCAAAAACAGTTAAGGTGGTCCATTTTTCTTGGCGAAAGTAGGCGACAGATCGTGAAACGAAAAAATATGTGCAAGTATCTTTATTATTTAAGCCCTATCAAAATCGACAATGAAATAACATTGGTGAACGAACCCATTCAAAATTATGCCCGAACCTCTTTCATTCTATCTAAAATAAATCCTATTATCATCCTCGAGATTCGTTGAGATTATTTGGAGAGAAATCGCTGCGTTCCTTTGATAATGTTCCTCTAATTAAGTCCCTTAACGATAAATTCACTTCATAGTAATCGATATATGTAGGAGGTAAGAGTAGGTAGGAGGTTGCGAATTGCAATGGCCGCCACTATGAGGAGACGCCGACGCTTCGCCACCCGATTAAAGACGAAGTGGAGGTTTCGACGTCGTCGTATGACGTCATCGAAATATCATCATCGTCCGATGAGAACATGTCGTAATTTGTATAGGAAAATTTCAAATTATTCCCCCATTCCCCGTTTGTGTGAAAAAGATGTTGCACTTAGCAATAAGCCGTGAAAATAGGAAAGACGTGGCATGACGCCAAGGTGTAACAAGCCACCTATTTAGTGTGCGAATAAAATCTTCAATCTTCAGGGAGCAGAAGAGAGGAAAACAAGTGACAGCCACGCAGCGAATCCACGTCACTATAAAAAAAACTAGCTTTTGAGGACTTGATTGAAAACTCAAACTTCGCCATTACAATGACGAAAGCAGCAAACTTAATACTTAAGCATAGAATTAATTACAATTTGATACCCCTACTGCATCTAGAAGGTTGAAGGCGATGGAAATAAAACTTTAAATCGAAATAAAAAAACGTGAAAAGACGCTATTATCGGAAATACTTAACGACTCAGCGATCCATCCGAAGCAATGAAAGGTCGGAGGGGGAGGGTATCACATGATCAGGGGTTTTTCAATCTAAGTCACATGAGCAGAAGCCGATTACATTGTCCTTCATTTCCGCTGTGAAAACAATTTTCCGATAGTTCCGGCCGATGACGTCACAAATGACCATCGCTACTCCGAGCGTCTCGCTGTTCACCCCCGCGAGCGAATCTATCCTTGGCGTCACAATATTATACGACCGGAGTCGAACGACGCTTCCAGCTGCCTCGCCAGAGGGCGTCGTGTCCGTTTCATTACGGAGGATAGGGCCTCAAATGAAACGGGGTTTATTAACCGACGTGCCCGCAAGCAAATAGGAGTCTCGTAACTACGAGAAATGACAAACCTATTACGTCTAGGGGTGCTCGTTTCTACGGCCATAACATCATTCTAGAGAATTCAACCCCACGCGGGCGTTTTGTCCATCATGCCTCCTCTATCTTTGCTATAACGGCTGACTATTTCGTAATCGCCTGCCGTACAACCTATGAACCTATATTATACGACTTGCGATGCAATAGAAAAATGTTCAGGGTTCAATAAAAAAAGATCAATTGGAAAAGAATTACCATTGGAAAGCTGCCAGCAAATATTTTAAAAACTAAGCCAAAAACGTAGTATATAGAATAGTTAATATGTTTATTTGATCATAAAATCTAAGTCAGAAATTGACTGAGAATGAGGAAAAAGAATGAGATTTCCTTTATTTTCTGCTGAAATAAATAAAAGCAATTATTTTCCAACTAAAGGTAATAAATAAAGAATGGATTTTTCTTATATTGAAGCCCACAACAATACCCAAATAAAATGTAGAAGAATGGAAAATGTTCAAACATTGATTAATTTAAAAGCATATATAATACAATCAATTGTCAGAGAACATGAATAATGAGGCAATGCTATGGAAAAATGAGTAGTAGTACCTAATATCTTTCCAACCGTTTACAGTCCCCATTTGGGAACAGATTTATAAAAATTCATTAAAATTATATTTCGTATCTGTTATTACTTTCATAGCTTTTTTATGTAAATAAAGTAAAGAAATATTTTTTAAAGCGAATCGCATGATTTAAGTATACATTGGTCGTTAATGATACCTTATCAAATTTGGTTATTTTCATCACCTCTGTAGTGAGTGTGCGGTTTATTCTATATTTTTCCCTACACTCACTCTCCAGTGACAAATGCTTATTTATTCAAAAGATCAATATATATTACACTGCTAAACTTAGTTTTTTGGTCAAGTGCATATTTATTATTTTAAGCAATAGAAAATTTTGCTGCGTGTTCCCATTTGGGAACATGCTTGAAAACGCAATTTAAAATTTTTGTTCGGGTTTTCTTTCATAATATGTCTTAATTAGTTGTTAAATAGTTAGGATATGCAAAAAATCAGTTGGTAAATTAGTTCGATCTTAAAAGGGTTATTTCACTTAATTTAGTGGTTTTATCTAAAATATACTAAATTTACATCACCAAAATACTTTAAGTGCTCATTCCATAAGTTAAATAAAAGTAATATCATTTTAGCAATACTTTTGATGTAAAAATGTGATAGCGCCAATGATGAAAATATGATGTTACATGAAACCTCTTTTATCAAAATTTAATTTCACCACTATCGATGAAAATATAATATCAATAAAATATCGCATTTACGAAAAATACTTTATTCTTCATAGCATTCAATTACTACCTAAATTTTGACTATAATTATGTATCACTTACAATAAGTAATATGTATTGTAGATCGAAATGATGGAGCTGGTAAAATCATTTCAGTGATAAAAATGTTATTATTTCAGATACTTAATTGCTATCTCCAGTGAAATCCTTTATACATAAAATGATATCTTTTGACATAAAATATCATCAAGGACCAGGGCGATATTGAAAATGGTATCAATACGCTGAAAGGGTAAATTCAGACGTAAAGCTAAAGCGCGGGTTGAAGCTATGAAAAGATGGATCAAACGATCAATATTATGATCGAGGTTTAGAGAACTCCTCCTTTTAAACCACGTTCGATAAGATTAAACTTTAAGTTGTGCACCATCAAGACTCGTGTCACGAACTATCTGTAGTAACGATGTCATGGATGCATCACGATCACTGGCACGTTTTAGACCGTTGTAACAGTTAGTTATGAAAATTGTTCATAGTCAAACAGTTCGCATTTCCCTCTTAAGTTAATTATTGCATCGATTTGCATCCCATTGCATCGTTTGATAAAGTAAACGAAAAAAATTGTTACCAAATCTTGAAAAATATCCACGCATTAAGAACAGTAAGAATGACAAATTTCTCTCTTTCTTTTTTCAATCAAATTTCACTCTCTTTCGATCGGAATAGTTTTTTAATGATTTTTGTTGACGCATTACTCGTCTAAAACTCGAGTTATGGTCTAAAATTTTTAAAGACAAATAATGTTGAATTTTGTCTATATTTTCCTGTCTCACAAATAAAAAAGTTACAACTGAGATAATGCCATGGTAAGAATTATTAATGCGAGATACAGGAAAAATTTTAAAATGATCATGTAACGGTTAAAGTGCGCCTTTCAGGGCCCCACTTGACTCGGGGCTTGCGCACAGCGCCTGTAGACCGGCCACCCGGAGAAGGAGTGATGCCTGGTGAACGGCGTGTGGGCAGTATGTCACGAGGAGCTTCGGGTAGTGAGTCGAGCTGAGCTGGAGAGTTTGGTCGAGGCCTAGCCGCGTGTGCACAGCACCGTTTTGTGATTGAAAAACCGAGTGTATCAGAGGAAATAAACCTAAGCCATGTAACAAAAAAATGTTTATTGCCTCAGATACACTAGGTTTTTCAATCACAAAACGGTGCCTTGAACACGCGGCTAGGCCTAGACCACTCTCTCCAGCTCAGCTCGAGCCCTTCACCCTCATCACCGTCAAATCGTAAATTCCAGCGGCCAATATCGTTTGTCAGCCCTCTTAAACGCGCTTCACCGTGATCGGACGCTGAGGAGAGAGCCGCATTAGGGCGTCTATTACTTGTGATAATTGGTCTGTTGCACGTACTGGCGTTGAAACCCCTCCAGCTTCTTCCTCGGATACACTTGCGGCATGAATCTCTTTTACTCGATCCCTCAATCGCCGCCTGACTTCATCCAAAGTTCCGGAATGGTCTAACGTGAACCTGTGACACCATTGCAATGCGTCCTCCTTCGAAAGGACATTAATCCAACTAGTTCCTGGTGGAACTGCCATTATTTGAAAATAATTCCCTATGCGAAAGGATTAAGGTGAAGACACTGAGACTTCTCGCCTCCGAGGTCCGTCGGGGCATTAATCTACGGGATGAGGTTGGACCGTGGTAAAGGAACGAGGGGTTTGGAAAGCGAAAAACTAACTAGAGCACCGATGTTGCAGGCTGTTCCACCAAAAACACTTAATGGTAACCAATTGTAAATTCGTACTTACAGAATGATGTCGAGCCCAACGTCAGGGCGCCATGTAACAAAAAAAGGTTTATTTCCTCAGATACACTAGGTGTTTCAATCACAAAACGGTGCTGTGCACACGCGGCCAGGCCTCGACCACACTCTCCAGCTCAGCTCGACCCACTGCCCGCGGCTCTTTGCGACAGACTGTCTACACGCCACTCACCAGGCCTCACTCCTTCTCCGGGTGGCCGGTCTTTAGGTGTTGTGCGCCAGCCCCGAGTCAAGTGGGGCCCTGAAAGGCGCACTTTGCCCGTTAAACAGCATCCCCTCTGAAAAAAACAATACTATTACAAAACGGGTCGGAGGTCTTCGATGTGCGCGGCGCGATTCCTTCTTTTTACGCAGAGATTCGAGCCAGTAAATCGTTGGGGAGACTTTCCTCGTAACACGGTACGAACCTTCGAATTTTGGCTCGAGTTTCTCGGCGCGGTACTTAGAGGCATCTGATAAAACGTGGTTACGTTTCCATACGAGGGTTCCTATCTCATACTCTCCGTCCCACCTCCTTAAATTGAAATACCGCGCTTGCCTATCACTCGCCTTTCGCATCGCTGCTTTGGCGCTTTCATAATACCTGGATAATCGGTATTTCAACTCCTTGCGGTAGGACGAGGGTTTAAAAGGAGTGCATTTAGAATCATTCAGGACTCGGTATGGTTCGTTAGGTCCCCTGAGCTCCCTTCCCAAGTTTAAAACAGCCGAGGAGAAACCAGTAGTCTCTTGTTTGGCTGTTCTCAAGGCGAACATAAAATGGGGAATACCCTCATCCCAAGTCCTTTGTGCGCCGCGACAGTACATAGCGATCATAGACTTCAACGTCTGAATGCTCCTCTTCGTGGGGCTTGCGCGGGGATGATAAGGTGCGATATGCGCAAGCTGAATTCCATAGGTCTCTCAAGCCCGCTGCAATATTCTCGAGCGAAACTGCGGGCCGTTATCGCACAATAATATTTCTGGACATCCCCAATGGTTAATGACATTGGAAAGGAGCTGTTTAGCGACATCTTCTGCCCTAACGGAGCGCAAGGGAATAGCGATCGGCCAGCGCGTACTATTGTCTAGAAAAACCAGTTCGTATTTATTCCCTGATCTCGACCTCGGAAGGGATCCGATAATATCTGTTGCGACCATAATCCAGGGGGGTTCAGGTCCTTCTTTGCTCTCATTTCACCAGCCCCTTTTCTCCTCTCGGTTTAAAATACTTGGCAGGCCTAGCAACCCCTCACGTATTTTTCTACGTCCCTCCTTAGGGCCAAAAGTAAAACCTTCTCATACGGTTATATGTTTTGTAAAACCCTAAGTGTCCGGCATGGGGCTTATCATGATGTTCTATTAAAAGAGTTTTTCGGCTCTCGAGGGGCACAACAAGTTTGGCCTTTGCACCACTCTCCACCTTTTGGTGTCCGTGATAGTACACTCAAAGTATAGATTACAATCAAATTATTGTACCCTGAAAATATTTAGATGATGGCTTATATTTGAAGCATATAATGTCTCACGAAATAAAAATGATCGTAAGACAGTGATACGTCTTCTTACGTTAAGTTTTACGTGAGATCGTCAGCTTCACAACGTATTCCTTTCACAAATTCAGAGTAGAAAGAGCTCTTCTGTCAAAAGAGGAGGAAAACCATATGGTAAAACCCGCAATTCATTAATTAAAGGGCATGAAATAGACCATTCATGTATTTTATTAACATTAGTACCACAATTTAACTCCGAAAACATTGATTTTATTTTATCAGGATGACCGCCATATTTTCCTCCTCAGGCAAATTTCATCAATTAGCCTTAATTGAATAAGGCCAAGAGCATAATCCTTCGCTTATCCGTACTTTACGTTAGTTTAATGTAATCAACTTTTCTCATTCAATTTTCCTCCCTAGCGGACTGACATCTTTTCATAATCTCTCCTGAGGATTTAGGTATGGCTGATATTGTCTTTTCTATTTCCAGAATTTTCCTTAAACAACCATCTCCACCTTTTTTCTTTTCCCTCCTTTCAATTTCAGCAATCAAATTTTTCGTAATATATCAGTAATTTTTCGTAATATATCAGTAATTTTTCGTAATATATAATACACAAGAGATTGATTGTCGACGAGTTTAATTTGTGGAAATTCACAAATAGTAATAATAAAAACAGCTGCAGTAATTTGCGGCACTCTTTTAATATGCTAAACCGGTTTCAATTTTCTCACATAATTATCAAGAGTCTAATGATGTGAAAACATTGAAACTGGTTGAGCTCATTATCAAGGTTTGGAAAATTATTACAGCTATTTATATCATTACTACCAGTATTACGCCTCACATTTAGCACTCATTGCATCTAAAAATTAATAGTATTTTTAAGAAAACAAAACAAATTATTCGCAACGATGACAGTGAGAGATTTTCAACGTTCTGCAGAATGAAACAGACCTCGATCCCAGCACAGTAAAATTTTCCATCCTATGGATATTTAGGGGGTTCAAAAAAAAAAAAGCGCCCACAAGTACCTCAAAGCACACAAGAAGCAAATACAAACTACGAAAAGCTACGCAACAGGATATCTCTCAGAAGTATCACGTACACGAACACGGCTCTCATAGGTCCCTCGAGCGACGAAATACATCAGAGTGCACTCAAGAAAGCCAACCCACAATTCCTACGTAAGGACCCAAAATTTACCACGAGTGGAGTTCCAGTCGAAAAAATAATGCGTTGCGGCAAGGACACACTTCCCAAAAAGAAACTTTACTCGAGAGAACTTTTCAGGAAAATCGTGAACTGCATTCAAGGGCTGAAGTTTATGTAGCAGTCCAGTGACACAATCACGATGTAGTTTTAACAGGGAACATGAAAAAATCGCAAGTCATACCCTTCTTGGATTCTACAAGGTTCTAACTACTTTAAACATTGTTTGCAGATAAAGGAATTCAAATTTTTTTATTAGTTCATCATGTTTCATTACATTGAACGTTATAATGTGTGTAATCTTGCGTAAATAGCCTTATGAATTAAAAAAATAACTTTTTACGTATCTACAGCTTTCCTTAAAATTACACGTATAAGCATATTGATTACCACCTTGTTGCACTAACGCAACATATTGCCATCCTATTTTCCACTGGAACACTTATTTAGGGTGCGGCAATCCCTTTAATGCACATGGAGAAATCTAAATGAAAATCGATATTAACATTTAAGATATATTCTTAGAGTTAAGTATAGAATGACGAGGATACAATTGCAGTAGTGACGATTATCTACATCTCGTCACTAACCATAGCCTTTTCACAAATTCAATCGGGGACAATGGACTCCAACACCGTTTTCTTATTTTTTTGTCGACTGCAATCGAGTTATTAAAAGTAAGAGACTCGTACAGTTTCCCGATCCGTCGCTATTAACTATTTGCGTCAAAATCTCGGCTGAAAAGGTCATGACGTCACTGACTCTTGCCGAGCGGATAACCGCTTCTCCGCCACTTCTCGGCATCGCTCATCCGCTAACTAGGTTTACTCTCATTAAAACTCCCATGAATGATTATTTTCGTTGAGTATCGACACTTTTTGAAGGATTATTGAACTAGAACGTTAATCACGTCACTAACTCATGAAACATGGGCGGTAACTTAAGTATATTTTTATTTTTAAGTTTTGAAATAATGACTGCCTGAATAATGCTTTAATTTTTGTTACATTATATCTGTTCCATCCATCCAACATAATATTCTGTCTAAAGTGCTATTTCATGTCTGCGTAAACGACCATGTAATTTAAGATGACATATTCTCCTCCACGGGTTAATTTCATCAGATTGCTTTAAACCTTGCTAACCCAGAGCTGCTTCTGGAAGGAGTCGAATTTCAAGATTTTTCACCTTGAAAACTTGAAAAATTTCACTCGAACATAATAATCCTGGCAGCTAAATATTTCTTCATTACAACTTACACCACAAAATAATGCGTCGTTTAGATATGTCCTAAGTATGGCAGAAAAATACATTTTTGATGTTGCTTATTGTTAGAAGCGACATTGGGTTACAATGGGTTAATTGGATTTCAGCCATCATATAAGGCCAAATGCATCTTTCTTCACGTATCTGTGCTTTACGTTAGTTTAATCAAATTTCACATTCAATCTCTTTCCCTAGATAACTTAATTTATCATCTTTTCTGTATCTACCCTTGGGATTAAGATCGGGTAATGTGTTCTTTTAAATTAATGGAATTCCCTTCAAATAATTATTTCTACCTTTTTACTTTCCCTTATTCCAATTTCGGCATTCAATTTTACGTAAACCACGTGATTAAAAATCCTTCAAATTAGTTATCATAAAAATCCCTCAAAATTACGTGTTTTAAAGAGATGATTAATGACATATAATATAATACTATATGACAAAAAAACTGGGGCTACCAGCCGGTCGCTATCTTGAGCAATTACAGATAACTGGAAATTTTCAAGGCTGCCACTTGAACGGCGGCGAAATTTCTCATTCAATTCAATGGGAAAAATTCCCCTGGACTGAGAAATTTCAACGCTGAACAGGGGGAGTAGAAATTTCACAGCCATTACCACATTTACCGCCAAGCGCGGCTTCAGCGCCGGAATGGAGTTCCCCTTTGATAGCGGTGGTTTCTCGGAAGCCCCTTTTACCTCGAGTTGCCATCTGGGATGGACCGCAAGGGCCTAGCACCGTGAACATTGGTAAATTACTTTGGGAATTAAGGAAGCTTGATAGCGTAAGGGTCTGCGAAGTGACCCAGAAAGCCGAATGTCCTTGGTTCGATTCCCACTTCAGGGGAATTGTGTTCCATTGGGGATTTTGGTGATTATAAAAAGCAGCGGTAAAACCTAGTATTAGAGGCCATGGAAGCTGGAGTGAGCGTAAACGATGATAAAACACAGTATATGATAATATGCAGGGAAGTGGTGAATGAAATACCACCATTAGAAGTGCTGGACTATAGCTTCAATTAAACAAACGAATTTAAATATTTAGGTGCAACGATACTTAGTAATAATAGAAAAGAAAATGAAATTCTATACAGATTTAGGACAGCGGATAGGTGCTACCGGAGGCTGAAGAAGCTTTTGAGCAGCTAATTGCTCAGAAAAAAAATCCAAAATCAGGGTTTAGAAGACTAAATTAGAACCTATAGTTTTCTACGGTTGGGAAATTAGGCCACTGGTAGTCTTTAGGAAAGCAATTTATAACCTTTGAAAACAAACTAATAAAGAAAATATTTGCACCTGATTAAGAAGTAGGAGTTCAGAGAATCGGAAAAAATGGAGAAATGAGTGAGATTTATAGCGAGCCATATATAATTGCAACAAAAAACAGCAAACGTTTAAGATGACTGGGCCTCATATTGAGAAGGGACTACAGCAGGTTTTAAATGGTCGACCCAATCGTAGAGGACCTCTAGGAAGACCAAGACTGCGCTGGAAAGACCAAGTACTTAAGGATACATCTACATCACATAGGCGTACCCAGCGGGGGGAAAACTCCACCCCCCCTAGAAGCATAAGTAATTTCATTTGAAAACGAAATTTTTGGACAAATTTTCTTTAAATCCATGAAAAGTGATATTATTATAGATCATATTATAAAAATAAAAAATTTTTTTCAAGCAAATAATTTTCAAAATTAATAAAGCACTGTTATAATTTTCTTGAAATTTTGGTTTCCTTGACCTTTTCTGTGTTACATCTTGAACGATCACGGCTTGCCCCCCTCTAATTTTGATCCTGGGTACGCCCCCTTGCTACACTATCTAAACATAACCCCGCAAACCACCTAAAAAGGCGTGTGGCAGGTGGTGTTAGGACTGTCTACATATCAAAAGAAAATGCTCGAACAAGATTACCACTGGCACCTATTAAATTCCTTAATGGTTCGGGGGAAAACCAATTCCCGTATCTCTCCGTTCGGCAAAATATCTCTTTTAATTTATCGCTAGTGTCGGGCCTGGAAATATAGTGGGGCTCTAATATTATGTTCACCGTATCGCTCCTAAATATATCCATTCTCAATTTTTCAAATAATCTAAGCCTTGCGCGCAACCTCCGAGTCCCTAACGGCTCCCAGCCTATAAGATTTGGAGCAGAAATTGAAATAAGGAAAGACAGGTAAGAGTTGGCGAGGTCAAAAACCATATTGATTTACATGATTCAGTGAGTAAGTGTAATGAGCTGTAGCATGTTATTTAAGCCATTGTAGGCTATAATTCCAATGAACACTCGTGGTACCAAATAAAGAAATTATTTAAAATTTGATTTTGAATGGCCATTGGAGTAGAGCCTTGATATTGGCCGGATGTTTTCGGGAGACTATACAAATACGCACGGACTTATACTTCCGATGGGTTTTCTGAACCCGAGGCGAGGTACCTGCTCATCCATATTTCCCCAAAGGGGGTTATTTACATCTGAATTTTTTCTTTGAAAATCACTGGCAATGATGAATAATGCATGTGATGTGTATCTAAATGCGGAGGGAGAGGCAGCTTCCCCACGTTTATCGCCACAGGAAAATGCAAATCCCTTTTTTGAGCTCCTTTTTCCCATCAGAGGAACAATATTGCCTTTTCTCGGCCAACTAATTTGCTTGCTTGCATGCGAGAACATATTTCACGTCAAGAATAAACGCCCGAGGCCATTATTTGGACATAAAGCTAACTGTGACCTGCTATCAGAATTTGTGATTAATGATTCTTTGCTGGGAGAATTAGATTTTTACCATTTTAATTATTTAGCAAGGGACGTAGACTAGAAACATGGCGACGGCTTCCGAGCTGCGAACGGTTTACTTTTCAATGGCGTCATATGCGGGAGCTACAAAAAATATTGCGACAATCTCCGAAAGACCATGAACTTTACTCAATCTGAAACTATCACACAGTCACATTCAGTGGCGGAGCGAGGGATGGTTTTGGGGGATAAAACCCCCCCATAGCTCAGAAATTTTTAAGTTTAATCCAATTTACTTGATTGGATTGATATTACTAATAGGATAGTGTAAGGATGAATAAAATATCCCTCAGGAAGCCGTAAAACTCACCATTTTGAACCATTTAATTTTTAAAATTCCGCAATTTATTAATCTCGCACCTACCGCTTATCCTGGTGGGTATTCTACGCCTCCACACACCTCGGTATTAGTTGCATCTAAACTCCCCCCAGCTTTAATTCCTAGCTGCGCCCCTGGTCACATTAACGAGGTGTGCTCAGAAAATAACGAGAATTTTAGTTTTTTTTTAACTAAATATTATTTGTTCGTCCATATTAATGTTGTCGCCTTCAAAATAGTCATAATATTAAATAAATATTTAATAATCATTTCATAGTCAGTTCATAACCGTCTCTTCAACTTTTTACACGTTATCATCGGTTGTTGATGTATTGAGTGCCGGCTAAAGAAAAATACTTCCCCGGGAAAACTGCTGTGGCGTCGTCCCCCTGCCGGGGGTTTGATATGGAAAACCCCCCAATCAAACGGTGGGTCTGAGGGTTTGGTCGCCCCCCTAGCTACGTCGCCCCGGGCAGACACCCGGGTTGCCAGGCCCTGGATGTACTGGAGCCTTTGTCATCTTCAACGCCTTTACGGCCATCTCGGAAACGTTTATGCCAGTCGTAAATTCTTTTTATAACTCATAACAGATTCATCATAGGCCTTTTCTATAAAATTTTACACACTTAAAACTCTTTGTTTTCATTTTACGAAAAATTTGATGCAAAATCTTTGAACTATTTACAAAAAAAACGAAAATTTCCGAGCTTGATAAAAAAGTCTAACCTTATCGGCTGCTACCGATTGAAACAATGAAAGCACCTGAAAATGTGATCGCACTTCAGAGGCATGTATATTAGGGCGGATCGGAAAAATCGATTTTTTTCAAATCCATCTGGACCAATGATAAAATAGTTGCTGAACCGATCAAAGTAAGGCCTGAAAAATTTGAAACCTATAGGTGAACCCCTGACCCTCGCTCAAATGCAATTTGGGGGGGGGGGGGGAAGGGTCGAAATTCGAAAAATATAATATTTTATGGTCCCACAGATTTTGCCGAGTTACTGATCTTTAGGGCAAAAATTTAGTGCATTTTGACAAATCTGCCATCGTTTAGCCACAAAATTCCTAATTTGAGTCCACGTCTGCGAAGAAAATATTCCAACGCCCACGCAGCGTCGCGGATACAAGAGCTGCAGGCCGATTCCGTCCCCTCCCCGCTCGCTTTTCCCCCTCCCACGCCTCGAATACAGCAAAATTCATCCCGGGTGTGCTGCTAGGAGGGCGTTCATCTTTGATAATATAAATTGAAAGATGGTAGGTAAAAAAGGATACGTAGTGAGATGACTTGTCCCTTATTTGGCGCCTCGTCGGCGTTAAACAAATCGATGTTACCAAATTTTAGAGAAGTGATGAAATGTTTTTAGATCCGAGAACGCAGGAAAGGAGCCTACGGTCTATGAAGAGGCCTCTCGAGTGGCTATAAAGGTGTGCGAACTATGGTGACGCTTTTCTCTTCCATTATGTGTGTGACTAAATGGATTTAGCGGTACCACAGGAAGTACTAAAACTTGAGAATTAGAATAGGCCAAAAGTAGGGTTTCATTGAACTATATAACTCAAAAACTTTTAAAGGAGCATTTGAAATTATACTATATTTTTGCGTGTAAGTGCAAGAAGGAGCATACGGTTCTCCCGAACGAGGAAGTATTTTTAGATACAAGCTGACGAAACGAAAGATTATGGCTGCTGGATTGAATCCTAAATAAACTGAACAACTGAGGAAAAAAGGGAATCATCGGAGAGCGTTGAGTCTACATCGTCAATTCTTGTATGGGAAAATAGCATCAAACATTTATAGAATATAGGTATAAATAGCAGTATAACGTGATTAGAAAACGTAAGACTCGGCTTGAAACTGTCACACTATACTTCCCATGGAACGATGGTATTATTTTTAGTTTAGAGTGAACAATTTTCTGCAGTTATATCGATCTAGCACAAACGACAATTTACTGCAAACTATGAATAGCCTTCAACGCTATCGCAAATGACCATGGCCTCAGCATCAATCCAAATTATTAATTATTAATTAAGGGCTCTGCTCAGAATGCATCATGAATCACACAGAGATGCTTTTGCGTACTTCAATTCACAGCTATGCGGTAAATGGCCTAAATACAAAGAGGAATTATTCATAAAATCATCCTTTCCAATAATATACGAAAACCTGTTTCCTGTGCTGGTGACTTCCAGCTCAGTGAGATATTACAACATGCCCTTTACAATGGTGAAGTTGATCAATCAATGATATCGAACACCACATGAAAGACGTAAAAGTAAGTGCGACTATGAAAAAGCAGAAATTAAATTTGGAAAGATATTTTTTCTGAGAGTGGTGGAATAATTTTTTGTGATTTTATAGGGCTAACATTTAGATTTTACCCCCTTTCAGAGTATCAATATTAATTATAATTATTGTAATATATTATGAATGTAAAATTCCTCAAAATGTCACGTAAACGAATTAATTTTCTGAACGCACGCTAACATACTTACAATGTTTTAAAAAATTCTATATTCCAGACTATTCGGTTATCGGTAGCATTTCATTACCCATATAGATACATACCTGATTCAGTTCTGAAAATAACCACGGCTGAGGTGACTTGTTGAATGAATGATTAAAAAGTTTAAGTCATAAAGGCAATATCAATGAAGCAGTTCTATCGAGGCTCATGTGAATTAAGGAATGACAACTGAAAAATTATAGGCTGCAGATATGGCTACACATGGTGAAAAGAATTTTCAAAATTGAAAAATTGATACGCAGGGATACCGAATGAATCAGACACGTTTTTTCAACAGTCATTCACATGTCGTCATTTTTTTACGGGAATATGGGACTCATATAGAGAAGAGGTTATTATTGAATACACTCTGTAAGTTAGGCAGATATTAATTTTTCATCCGCCATCCGTCTCATTCCTGCTCTCCAAGATATCATTCCCACGAATATAACTGAAAATTGAAAATCTTTTGTTGACCTAGAACTAAAATGTTATCATCTCGAAATTAGAACAAAAAACAATTCCATTAGCAAGACATAAATAAAGACCGGAACATTGAAGTACTATTACCCTATTCAGTGAGCATTTCCAGTCATCGCGAATTATTATTTCCGCAGTAGAGATGGAACAAAAAAAATAGCGGAATTTTGATCACGAAAATATCCATTTAGCGGCTAAAATCAATTAATGACGCAAATGATACGGCAAACAACCACGGAGATGCTAGACGTTAATTCGGAAATGATAATAATAATTTGTTTTAAAATAATAATAATAATTTAATATCATGACACATGGCTTAGTAACAATTATCACAGTAGTTACAGTAACAATCACGAAAATCACAAGTATTGGAGTAAAGACTACAATTGCAGAAAGTGAAAAAATTACCATTGCTATCATTAACAACAATTGTAACAACAATTACATCAACAAACCCGAAATAAACAATATTTCCAGTATAAAGCTTACAACAATACCACTTATAATTACATTGATGGGTATCAACAAACAATTTCTAATAATAAAAAATGTAACAACATTTACCAACAATAATGACATTTAGACATTTTTAGGGTTTGGTACAACAGCAGCTACTATGGACTCCTATTAATATTGTTGTCATTAATGAAAAAAACAAATACTTCGGTAACATGTTAAATCAACAATAGTTCCAGAAATAACAAATTAAATTTTCAGTAACAGCGAACAAAGGAAACTTTAACACTGTAACTAAAGAAAATAATTCCATTTTCAACGAATCCATAAATGAAAATGACAATTTATTTGTTATTAACAATAACAACAGCAATAGTTATTATTTCTATGGCAATTGCAACAATGATATGTATTTCATCAACTTTCATATAAATGGTATTTAATGTTCTTGATAGCAAAAAGAGTTATAAACATTATGACAAAAACTAATAATATTAGCAACAATAAATCGTCATGGCTAAGCCCATCAAGGCTCGTCAGCGCGTGCCGTATCAAACTAATTCAGTGAATAGACTAGAATAGAATAGAAGGCAAATACATCCCAACGATTTCAAGTTACCATTTCATCTTTTTTTTTTTCATAGAACCACTTTTTTAATTGCATCTTTAGTGCTGAAAAATTTTCTGCTGATACGATGGATGGGGGAAGGTTATTAAACAATTTTGGAATCGTATATTCCAGAGTTCTCTTACCATGAACATTGTAGTACTTGGGTACAATGTATGTGTCATAATTTCTGAGTCCCATTTCATGTGGAACATTCCTTGTAGTTTTATACCTATTGCTAAAGAAGTTGTTTTTTATTAATATATACTGCAATAAATCGGGTTTAGGGAGTAGGTTTAGATTTTTGTAGATTTTATAGACATTTCTCTCTGTTGCATCCAACTGCCTTGCCATTTTATTTTGTATTTTTTCCACCTCGTTCAACAGAGTTTTATTTGTGGTGCCCCATATTGTAATTCCATATCTGATTACTGCTTCACCAAGACTCTGATACAACATTTTTTAAATGGAATTGGTAGGGTATATTTCAAATAGGTTATATGGCACAAAATGCATCTTAGTCTATCACACAAGTAATTTAAATGCGCTCCAAAATCAAAATTTTCATCCACGGTCAGCCCAAAGTATCTAATGGCCTGCACGCATATTCTGGAACCCTCTAACGATTCGTACTTTCTACTAATGGACACGTTAACTGCTCTTAAAGGCACTCACTTTACAGGCATATTCCAAAACTCACTAACGTGAGGAAAGCCATTACCGATACCGTTATTGGCGCTTTAAGCTAAAAATTGCATTCTGGGACTGGCATTAGCAAATAGTCTTAAAGCAGGGAACTTTAAGGGGCTAGTTATCGTAAAGTGCATATCTTCCTCGCTTCAAGTGCAAGATCGTAAGCGTTATTGGAGCTAACTATCACCAAAAAACTGATTACAGGTACGTGGAACTTTAGAATTTACTCTGTATATATACTGTGACTTGTATGTTATCTCTTAAGGCCTATAAACCAATGGGGAATATGCACGCTTTTTAAAAGTACTAGAATAAGAAGATTCCTACCTCAAATGTGTGCTCGCCGAAATTTTCGCGGATGAATTATGTTTTTAGCTGAGTTTTGAGTCTATAAAAAAATCTTCATCGACTGCTTGAAAACACGTGACGGAACGTGGGCACGTTATATCACGGCACGGTATCCACTGATGACAGACTGAGGTAGGGGATAGAAAAACTGTCAATGTAGGGGCTCAAACGCAAATTTGGCGAATATAATTGCTGTTTTAACGTCAAACTTCGGATTGTGAATATATTGGGTTGCCAAGGCATTGTTGAAATAAATAAAGGAGATTGTTTTGGAAGATTCGGAAAGATTACATTCATATAAGTTGATTGCAGATTGTGATCTTCGTTACACACCTACATCATTTTCTGAATGCAGTAAGTGTATTACAGCATGGATATTCAATAGAAAAACGTGTGAAAACCTTATAATCGTGTATATCAAGTTTCCTACAAAACCATATTAAGTGCCCCGTCGTCTAGTGCCTCTATTTACTCGCTCAAGAATTGCTTGTGTTCCAAATAACAAAAATAAGAGGAATAAGTGGTTGATGATCCACAGAATGGAGTTAAATACATTATCTATATAGTCAATGGGATATTCTCAACGTAAGTACACTTTAAAATAAGGGTTACCGTAGGGTTTTATCGAGTCGCCAGTTTTTCTCGGATGACCACCAAATTTTGGATGAATCACTTATTTCACTTTTGTAAACAACCCTATAAATATACCTATTATTCTGTCTATTAAAGGATCAAATTATACGGAAAGTGGCTGATTACGAGAACAAATACTGATTAGGATTAAACCCCGAGGAAAAATAAGGAATGTAACGGGTGGCCGACCTCTCGTCGCAAGGAGCCCCTAACAAGGAGCATTCACGAAGTGTCTTTCGCCGATATCGTTCAAATTTGGTAGGGTAGTAGTGTTCCATAATAAAAGCACCTATTCAAAATTTCTCGTGCCCTTAAGCCTTGTGATATAATAAACAGGATATAATAAAGGCAGTTGAGTTTTAGACCTGAAAGCGAGTGTGTCGTGATTTCTCTCCATCCTTCCCCTGTGAATCGGCGCACGCTACAGGAATACACGAGAAATATGAGGCTTTTGGCAAGGTAAATTCAATATTTATTACTGCGATGCCCAAAGCGTTCGCTGCATGTCAAAGCAGAACCTAAAATTTCAACTCGTTTTTGCTGTCGGTCTCGGTTCAAAAACAGGAACTTGAGTAAATACAGCGTAAATAGTATTTGAAACTTATTTCTTTGTATATCAAATGCTTTTTTATTTCTTTTTAACGATCATTTGGATCTCAATCTTGGACGATTCTCGCGCTTCATGCATTCGGCGCCTTTCCATCTAATCCTTCCATTTACCCATCCCCTTTTCTTCTGTTTCATCCTTTCGCTACCCATGTCCAGTGAAAAATCCAAGACAAGCAGGACGTCAAAATCAAAATAACTATCGGAGCCATACGTAAACAAAGAAGTCGCCAATACATGCCAGATAAACTAAATAATTTGTCACCTATTTCTTCCGTATCTGTAAAAGTAATTGAAAATTTTACCTCCCATCACATAATATAAGTTATTTCTCCTTAGGTAAATATATTTCATGGTCTAGTTATCATTAGTCATAATAATAACATATATTAAAGATGGACACATGCACGTCTCACATTTCAGAATATTTAAATCGATATTTTAATTTAAGATAAAGTTAGTACGCACAAGTAATAGTTTTCAAAATAAAAGTATGATAACTATAACAGCAGTTACATTAGCGCCTTTATAGCGCTTATTTTTTCTGGATCTTGCGTATTTCACCCTTCACTTGTTTTCTTCTTATGTTCCTATTGGTCGCAACGATCTACGCCACCAACATCAGTGACGTCTATGGCTAAGCCATTAGAGAGACGGATTCACGGACTTTCACTTAACCGCCCGGTCACCAGAATACGATGGCAAAGTGACTGCCGTTAGCTGTAAACCCTTCGCGCTTTAAGTAGCTCGCGTCCACCCGAGTTCTGGAATAAGGGTGCTGGTTACACGGTAAATTATAATGTACAAGAATCTGTACATTTTTCTGAATGGTTTTCTGAACAGATTCTTGTACATTCTCATGGACAAGATCCACGAGTGGGTGGTTACACGGTACATTTTTTCGGACATTTTTTCGTACATTTTTAAATGCGCAACAAATTATTTCAACTTCAAATATAAACCAATGGGGAACATGCAAACTTTTTTAAAAGTACTAGAATAATAAGATCCTTACCTCAAATGTACTTTCCGAAAATTTCGCGGATGAATAATGTTTTATAGCTGAGATATGAGTCTTTAAAAATAATCTTCATCGACTGTTTGAAAACACGTGACGGGGCGTGCGCGCGTTACATCACGGCCTGGAATCCACTGATGACAGACTGAGGAAGTGGATAGAAAAACTGTCTATGTAGGGACTCAAACGCAAATTTGGCGAATATAATTGCTGCTTTAACGTCAAACTTCGGATATATTGGGCTGCCAAGGCGTTGTTGAAATAAATCAAGGCGATTGTTTGGGGGGCTTTGGAAAGATTAAATTAAAATGAGTTGTTTGCAGATTGTGATCTACGTTACACACCTACATAATTTGCTTAATGCAGTAAGTATATTTCAGCATGGACCTTCAATAGAAAAACGTGTGAAAACCATATAAATCGTGTATCCCATAAAACCATAGAAAGTGCCCCGACGCACAGTGGTCTGAAATCGGAAAAAGCTGGACAAAAGTCCAAAATTGCGTTTTTTGAGGTAGAGACTTGAAACTTGGCGTATATACTCAAAAATAGTTGGTGATCACGGTATAATAAGTTATTTCTCCTATATCTAATCCGTTACTGAGATACAGGGGATCAAACATGACCAAATTTCCAAAAACACGCCCGATCTCGTTTTTCTCCGAAAAACTTCGGAGTTAAACTGCTGGTAGAGTTTTTGAAGGATTTTAATGCAGTAAAAAACGTTATATTCCAAAAATATGGTACTTTATCTAAATTTTCCATTATTTTTTAACTTTTTGGTTAGTATTGGTGCAGTATAATGTCGCAAAATGGCGGACCCTTTTTTCTGGCCAAATTTGACATAAAGTAGACAATATCTTTAGTTTAAGAAAAAACATATCTCCAATTTTTCCTCAGAGTATTTAATAGACATCATTTAAGAGAATGGAGCAAAAATCTTTGAAAAAAGTTTGCCCCTTCATTAATGAACGCGATTTTTCGATCGCGCTGCACGTCCCGGCTCCGCGACACGGGGGCCTAGAGACTCGGGGACACCGTTGGATATTTCACTTTGTTTGGAACTTAATTATTTAAAATCGTAATTTGAAGCACACTATACAGTCTCTATTGACCCAAAATACTTAGCTGAAGACATTACTAGAATATTGGATCGATATACTTGGTTACTGAACGCCGTAACTCTGGTAAACATGCTTTGGTTTCGAAACCTAACTGAATCATTACACTTTTTCTTTCACTACGGAAGCACATTAGGAACACCCTTTGGGTAGGATTTAAGTTTTCTCGCGAAGCTTGCCATGCACAGTTACCAGGAAAGGCTGCAGCCCGGATTCTTTCACTAATTCTTTCTCTTTTCACCCACGCCGAGGAGGAGCGTGCGAAAAGGGACATTTTATGATACCGCGCGGCCGTTGATGCCTTGTCTACACTACACACTTAACTTAAGTGACTTCACTTAAATATAATCTTAAATGTGGTGCGGTAGCTACACTTGAGCTTTAAGTCGACTTCAGTTTGGATTCAGAAGGTTAAAAGGAAAGACCGATTTCAGTTCCTGAGGGAACGCTATATGGCGAGAGGTGATGGAGTCAAAGGAATTTAGAATTACTAAGCGTGACTTCGTGGAATGACATATTCATAACGTAAACAAAAACACTTATTGCTAGTCAAATTCCACTGCTTTATTAAAACCATTGATGTTAAATTTCAACCATTAATTCCTCCCACGTCCAATGAAATCGCCACATCTTATCTCCCTCGGCATCCCTAGGACTAACATTAAAGCCCTATGCAATAGTTTCAATAACAGTGTGTGGGAAGTTACTGAGTGCATAGATGAAAGTGAAGGAGAAGAGTCAGATAGTGGTGATGACCAAGATTCTTCGGAGGACTGAAGTATTGAATTGATTGAAGTTTCAAACAATAATCATAATTACTAACACCCAGGGTGGTATTAGGCAACATCAAAATTGTACATTTTCTTATTCCTAGGTGTTTAAAATTAATTTTATTCCATTCGTAAGATTTATAGCTAGCATGTTTTGCTTATTTCATTGTACACATGTTTATTATGATTTCAAATTATTCCCTTCAGGAGTGTATATCCTGCTTTTTCTTCATCAAATTTGAAAAATATTTTTATTGGTCTGTCTTTTGATTTAGTATTAATTGAGGTATATTCTCTAGATAATTTACATTGGATGGGATGTTCAATAGTTAAACATGCAATGGAAGAATAAAAATGCTATTTCATAATTTCCATCTTTATATATAATACGCCATTTTATTAAAAAATAAGGTAAAAAAATCTATTTAACCATTTCATTATCCCATCATTACTAAAACTTCCTCGTGGTAATATTGCATGGTTAAAAAGGAAAGGGAGCGGAAAAAACCCTTTGGAAAAACCCCTTCGGAAATAGGGTTGTTCACCAATTTTTTTTTACTGTCTTAAATGAAAGTACACACCGAGGGGATACCGGCGACAGTTTCAGCGCTTTTCTAATCAAAAATTTAATCCTAAAAAGGCTAGGCGAAAAGTGTGGAATCCGAGGGCCGGCTCAAACGCTCCGAGAGCGCACGAAGGTTGCCGAAGGCATGCTGACGTCACACACAGCGAACTTCTCGCGGAAGCCGTCAACCCGGTCGAAAAACC
Source organism: Ischnura elegans (assembly GCF_921293095.1). Lineage (NCBI taxonomy): Eukaryota > Metazoa > Arthropoda > Insecta > Odonata > Coenagrionidae > Ischnura > Ischnura elegans. Next base: position 82,592,943 of record NC_060253.1, on the reverse strand, counting down.
TGTGATCCTGCGTCAGAGAAGAAACAACGAGGGTGAAAATGGAGGAAATTAGGAAGAAGGCGTATATATATATTGCTTTCTACCGCTTTGTAATTCTACCACAATAAGAAATCCGGGAAAACGTTTTATTACTGTGCCTCTTAATTCTCGTGTGCGAAGGAAATGGTTAACTGCAGCAATGCGAGATGACCAAAAATATCAACGGCAAGACATCTTATTATTGCTGTGAAGATTCTTTTAATGTTAGTGTTAAATTTATACTAGATGCTAGCATCACAACGTCAGTTAACGTGATATTGTTTTACTTGCGGTCTTCCCAAATAAGTCGAACGGACGAAAACAATTTTAATTTAAGTTATTTGAATGGAAATAATTTACGAAAGATTAAGAACAATGTTTATGCTACTATTCAATGATCACCGAAGTTAATTGATGCTAACATAGTCTTAGATTTTTAATACACCAAAGATTGACACACAGTAACCAAGCATAATGTTTATTGATGAAATATTCTCGAGCACATTCTCAGCCGAGAGTTTTGGAGTTGGTGAAAACAGTAATATAACTGACTTAATAATGAAGGTACTTAGGAATACCTAATGATCCAATGTACGTCATTGATTTGCCCTCTGGAATATTTAAGATTGCCACTAGAGACATTTTCATCACCATCATCAAAATTCAATTAAATGACAGCTTGGAGAGATTAGGAGACCAATTACAAATCAGTAAGACAAGAGTTTTTCTACTATCCACGAAACTTTACCTCTTATTTCACAGTGCTTAAAAAATTTAATATTCTTTCCGAAGCATAACAAACTTGATCTACCATTGTCTTTTAAGCCAATTACAGCAATGTACAGTGTATATAATTGAATGTTTTGAAATTCAAATTCAAAAGCCCTCTGATCCAATAAATCAAGCTTTGACATGGAGTGAGTATAATAATATAAAAATGTAATGCTATCAAATATTTAGTACCTTGTGAACCAAATGAATTTGTAAATTTTGTTCCTCTGGGTTCTGGGTATGGCGGAAGAATAAGTGACAAAAATTATTTTTCCTGTGGTTTCATCTGATTTTGTGCTCTGGACAAACTCTCCCTTTCATAGTGTATATATTATTCTCTTTTAAGTTGGATATAGCAAACTGCTGAATCGCCGTATTCTTTTCTGGCAGCGCTGAAATAGTTATCAACCCTTAGACCCATAGCACACGCCGATTTTGGACGGCCGTCAACATTCCAATGGTGAACAATGGAAGGGTATGGGAGCTTGCACACTGACCGACCGCGCACCGGCACCGGTAAAAAGTCGGTTAGCTACCGGCCAATGCCACTGCGGATCCCCTGCGCCAGGTCAACAACCAAGCAACTTATCTTTTGACCTGTGAAAATCCAGCGTGTGTGCAAGCAGCGCTTCACCGGTAAAATATCGGCCGGTATTTTACCGGCCGTCCAAAATCGGTGCGTGTGCAAGGGGCCTTACAGTAACATTCACAATAATAAATATTTACTATAATTCGCCATTCCATATCATGATTCAGACAAATCTGAGACGAACAAAAGTGATTATTTTATGATAATAGTTTCCTTATGTCACCTAAGTTTTTATAGGCTATAAATTATCAAAAGCCTTTAAAACTAAAAAACGAGCATTGCGTGACAGGGATTTGTGTTATAATATGAAATGTACCCCTCGAGAACCATTTCAGCGTTTACTAGGGGATAATTCGAATAAAAATGGAAGCCAGGGCTGAGTAAATCGTAACAAAATTAAATATTTGATGGAAAATATACTCATAAGTACGATTAACATATTTAACAGTGCTATCATAATTAATATGCATTGACTCCTAACTTGCCTGCTTGACTCCTTGAATTTCCGGAGCGCTTAAAATGTCATTACTGCGTATTTAGATTTTTTTCTTGACTTGACCTCTTCTTATTCATGATAAAAAATGAGCATCAGAGCACTCATTTTAGGTGGGGTAGTAGAATTAGCCCTCACAAAGCCACAATCCGAAGGCATTTCTCACCACGGCATCCACAAATTCAAGCACGGCACGGATAACGGCGTTCACCGAAAGCGTGCAGTCAGCCTGACTTCCCGCCGAAACTGGCCGTTTCAAAGACGCACAAATTTCAACGGAGCACCAAAGAAAATGTAATGCACCTATTGCAGAAAAGTTTTCACCAATGTGAATTGTTAGCCAAAACTCACCGTTAGCATCTACTTAAATGGGTAATTTCGTTTGAGGTTAACACCCCTATTCCCTCAACGGCCGCGCGGTATCATAAAATGTCCCTTTTCGCACGCTCCTCCTCGGCGTGGGTGAAAAGAGAAAGAATTAGTGAAAGAATCCGGGCTGCAGCCTTTCCTGGTAACTGTGCATGGCAAGCTTCGCGAGAAAACTTAAATCCTACCCAAAGGGTGTTCCTAATGTGCTTCCGTAGTGAAAGAAAAAGTGTAATGATTCAGTTAGGTTTCGAAACCAAAGCATGTTTACCAGAGTTACGGCGTTCAGTAACCAAGTATATCGATCCAATATTCTAGTAATGTCTTCAGCTAAGTATTTTGGGTCAATAGAGACTGTATAGTGTGCTTCAAATTACGATTTTAAATAATTAAGTTCCAAACAAAGTGAAATATCCAACGGTGTCCCCGAGTCTCTAGGCCCCCGTGTCGCGGAGCCGGGACGTGCAGCGCGATCGAAAAATCGCGTTCATTAATGAAGGGGCAAACTTTTTTCAAAGATTTTTGCTCCATTCTCTTAAATGATGTCTATTAAATACTCTGAGGAAAAATTGGAGATATGTTTTTTCTTAAACTAAAGATATTGTCTACTTTATGTCAAATTTGGCCAGAAAAAAGGGTCCGCCATTTTGCGACATTATACTGCACCAATACTAACCAAAAAGTTAAAAAATAATGGAATATTTAGATAAAGTACCATATTTTTGGAATATAACGTTTTTTACTGCATTAAAATCCTTCAAAAACTCTACCAGCAGTTTAACTCCGAAGTTTTTCGGAGAAAAACGAGATCGGGCGTGTTTTTGGAAATTTGGTCATGTTTGATCCCCTGTATCTCAGTAACGGATTAGATATAGGAGAAATAACTTATTATACCGTGATCACCAACTATTTTTTAGTATATACGCCAAGTTTCAAGTCTCTACCTCAAAAAACGCAATTTTGGACTTTTGTCCAGCTTTTTCCGATTTCAGACCACTGTGCGACGTCTTGTACCTCTATTTACTCGCCGGAGAAGTTTTTTGCTTGTGTTCAAAGGGACAAAAATAAGAGGAATAAGTGGTTGATGATCCACAGAATGGAGTCAAATACATTATCTATATTGTCAACGGGATATCCTAAACGTAAGCACACTCTTAAATCAGGGTTACCGCAGGATTTTATCAAGTTACTTATTTCACTTTGTAAACAACTCTATAAATGTACCTATCATTCTACCCATTGTAGGATCAAATTATAAGGAAAGTGGCTGTTAACGTGAATAAATACTGATTACGATTAAACCACGGTGAAAAATAAGGAATGTAATGGGCGGCCGGCCTCTCGTCACAAGGAGCCCCTAACAAGGAATATTCACACAGTGTCTTTCGCCGATATCGTTAAAATTTTGTTGGATAGTAGTGTTCCATAATAAAAGCACATTTTCAAAATTTCTCGTGCCCTTAAGCCTTGTGATATAATAGACAGGACATAATAAAGGCAGTGGAATTTTAGACTTGAAAGCGAGTGTGTCCTGATTTCTCTCCATCCTTCTCCTGTGAATCGGCGCACGCTACAGGAATATACGAGAAATATGAGGCTTTTGGCAAGGTAAATTCAATATTTATTACTGCGATCCCCATAACGTTCGCTGCATGTCAACGCAACACCTAAAATTTCGACTCGTTTTGCAGTCGGTCTCGATTCAAAAGCAGGAACTTGAGTAAATGCAGCGTAAATAGTACTTGAATCTTATTTCTTTGCCTATCACATGCTTTTTATGACCTTTTAACGATCATTTGGATCTCAATCTTGGACAATTCTCGCGGTTCATACATTCAGCGCCTTTCCATCTGATCCTTCCTTTTACCCATCCCCTTTTCTTGTGTTCCATTCTTTCGCTACCCATATCCAATCAGTGAGATATCCAAGTCAAGCAAGATCATATCAAATCCAAATAACTATCGGGGCCATACGTAAACAAAGAAGTCGCCTATACAAGCCAGATGAAATGAATGTGTCGTTTTCGTAGTCTGCCACCAGGTGACTCTGAGTTCAAATTGTATGATTGTCTGAACGAAATTAGAGCAGGCGTTCAGAAATTCATACATTCTTACATTTTGCGTGGTTACACGGTGCATTTTCCCGTTCATTATGAGATTCAGACATTCTCACATTTTCTTGTACATTCTCATGTACCGTGTAACCCAGGCCTTAAAAGAGTTCACTTGAGAAATAACGGAATGGGAATATAAATGACAGTTATTCCTTTTCTGGCCAAGTTTGACAGTCTGAAGGCATATATGCGTGTGAAATCTTAAGTTAATTAATTTTCTCGTTTCTTTGGCATTTCGAAATTGCATGGTTACAGTTTTTCTATCGTTGATTACTAATTTGTTGTCATGGCACCAGCACTGTATGGCACAGAAGTCACGTTACAATTATTCCTTAGCCGTATCAAATGATTTGCTGATTGAAATTAGTGCAATGTCATCCGCAGACATGTATGTTTTAGAATATCTGATATATTCTGGTATGTCGTTTATATATATGCAGAAGAGTATTAGCCCTAAAATAGAGCCATTTATGTGATCTAGGCATGATGCTACCACTCTATTTTCTTTTAACTTCTGTCCTTGTGCTTTTAGTGATGCATGTAGTGAGTCCATAACCGATACAATATTGTAACAGAGGCACAAGATTTACATGATCACATTAGATTATACAATCATAGCTAAATGAGTATATAGAAGACAAGATATACTTTTCCACAGAATAGTACAAACTGTGACTCAATAAGAAAGGCCAATTACAAAAAAATTATAAGTGGACACATGATGCGGCAATACAAATGACAAAACAATTTTCCAAAAGTTTAGGATCAGGGATTTATTCTCTTCCAATGAAGGAGAATCGGGAGTGGTGGGGTAGCCGGAACCCCATAACCCGGGAAATTTTCCCAGGCATAACCAGGCATCATCTTAGGTGTATAGCAAAAAGGGGGGTTACTTTCCCCGTAAACCTGCACGAGGCACTCATGCAGATTGCACTTAACAGTGCCACGTGCAGGAATAGGGGGTAAGGTTATTTTTTGAGCCTCAGTGAAAGTAGTGCCAGCTAACTTTGCAATGGTTCCATTTGGAGAACGGTGTTAGTGAGTTGAAAAACCATTGGAAGTATTCAGGAATATTTGGAACGGAGAGTGATTGTGTGTGGTTTTAGTTCTTAAGTACATTAGGGAACCATAACACAAGTACCATTGGTTTTCTTGAAGTGTGGAAAAGTAGAAAAAATTTTGAGTCCAAAAAATGCAGATAGCTTGTTAGTGAAAGATATGCGTTTCTTCTAGTGTTGGAACACAAGAGGCCATTTTGTTATTTATCAAAATTTCCTTCTGGATTTAAGAATTCATTGCAATAACAACATTTTTTAAACGAAGTGCGTTGAAATTTTGGGGAAATTGTAATAACTTTATCCAAAATAAATTACCAAAAATGTGCGACAAGCGTCAGGAAATGAATACTGTCTCGCAAAACAGGAATATATGAAAATATTTCTGTAAATTCGAATTATGACAAACCCGGACATTTTTTCGAGTAAATTCACGTTAAATAAAATTATGCATCTTCTGAACACAGAAAAATGGTACCCGAACAGTATTTTATGCACAAACAAGAGGATTTTTAGTTAAGCAGGACATTCAAAATTACAATGGAAAGATGAAGGTTTTTCACATTTAACTCCCGATTGGAGATGAATTTAAAAAATTTCTTTTCACTACAAAAAAATCACATGATTGAGCACGTATTATGTGCAAAAACCGAATTGATTAAGATGAATTTACCTACATTAAGTTAATTTCAAAAGTTGAAAAAAGCTGTCTTAGGGCTATTTTGACAAAATTTAATCATAACCTCCATAAGAATTAAGACATTTAAGAACAGCTTTCATAAGTAATAATTTATAGCGAATCATTTTAAGTAACCATGAAGAAAATCAAATACAAAATAAGTATATGAATACTTAAACAAATTAACGAAAAATGCGAATTCCTCCGCGTGTAATGTATAAATATAAGAACAAATTTCCCATAAATAAGATCATGACAATATATATTCACATACTTTACATACATGAATTGGGTTTTAAACAGCGTTTTATCTTTTGTCATTTCCTCTTGTCAATAGTTCCCTTATAAAACAAATAAGTAATTTCTGCGTAATCTCTAATGCGTAAAAATTGACATTCTACAAATCAGTACTTTTTGCGTAACATAACAGTCTTCCGGTTAAATAACGTGTAGAAACATGAAATTGGATCGTTGGATTTCTAAAAGTGCACATGAAAAGGATCTTATGCAGTGTTTTATCTTTGGTCATTTTCCATTGTAAATTGTTCATTCCACTCTAATGCATAAAAAGTAACATTCTACAAATCAGTAATTTCTGCGTTACATACCAGTCTATTGGTTAAATAACGTGTAGAACATGAAAGTGGATCGTTAGCTTTCTAATAACACACATGAAAAGGGTCTTAAGCAGTGTTTTATTTTTTGTAATTTTCCGTTGTAAATTGTTCTTTTCACCCCAATGCGGAAAAAGTAACATTAAAAAAATCGGTAATTTCTGCGTTACATAGCAGCCTATCGGTTAAATAACGTGTAGAAACATGAAATTGGATCGTTGGATTTCCAAAAATATCCATCAAAACGGTCTTAAGCAGTGTTATATCCTTAGTAATTTTCCCTTGTGAAGTGCTTAATTCACTCAAATGCGTAAAAAGTGACATTCTACAAATCGGTGATAACAGAGGTACATACGAGTCTATCGGTTACATTAATTGTAGAAATATGAAATTGGATCGTTGGATTTCTAAAAGTACTCATGAAAAGGGTCTTAAGCAGTGTTTTATCATTTGTCATTTTCCCTTATAAATTGTTTATTCCACTCTAATGCACAAAAAGTAACATTAATGAAATGCTCCAAAAAGTCTATTCATGGGACGGGAAAACTTATTTTATCTCCGACGGTGTACACATCGTATGCACACTGGGCATTTCAACTTGCAAAATAATGACATTAAACCTTCGTCCAATTGAAATTTTTCATAATAATTCCTCAAAATATGTTATATATTGGGAGAATGTTAGGACAATTCATCCTGAATAATGATGAACAGATTCGGTGGAAGATTTCAATGGATTATTATTTCTTAATTTCAATATTTATGGCTTTTCAGCGGCTTCTTTAGGCTATGTTGACGCGACCAATTGTGAATTTGCTATTACCTTTATTGTGCACACTTTTATGCGTCGTTAAAAAATGTGTAAACGAGGCAACTGAAACAATTCCCTTGTTTAAACATTGTTATTTTCGTTATTTTAATAGTAATTCTCGTTTGACGACTAAAAATTGATATTATTTTCTCCTTCTACTGCTGCGACCTAGAAAGCGAACACAAAAGAAAAAAATTAATACTAAAAACGTGAATATGTCTTTATAAGAGCAGAATATATGAATGGATAATTCAATCTGGTTTTTTCGGAAATATCTTCCGATGAAAATTAAGATGGAAGTGTATGTGAATGTTTATGGAAACGAAGCTTAAAAAGAAAGCCTAATAAATTAGCTTGGTATAAATAGGTACCACAAAATTTTAAAATAAGGGCTTCTAATGTATCTAATAGTTATATTCTGTCGGTATTTAATGCCATTAGGTCTCATGTCAGCCCTATTCTGATTCTAAAGTGCTTCCTGCCTCGCACTAACCTACCTTAACCTAGCCTATTTCTACAGATATGCGAGCATATTCTATGAGAACGTTGGAGAGGCATTAAATTGGTTGCAGTTGAAGTCATTTTGATGAATATATTCTCTCTAGATACTCAAATATTCTCCTTTTTCTTTCGTTTTCCTCAACTAGAGGGGATTAAAACATTATTCTCTGAAATTTTGCTCATAGTAGTCTCAAAGACAATCGCAAATAAATGTACCAAATTGATAAATACAAGAAGTTAAGACAGGTCAACCAAGATACTTAATTATTATTACTTCATGCCGAAATAAGAATGTGCTATAGGATATAATCCAAAAAAAATTCAAATACTCAACGCACGTACTATACAGATATATGTCGGAGATGGAGCAACATTATCCATGCTAGAATACATATTTATAAATCTCTGGTTGGTATTCTAATTCACAAATTTAAATGTAAATGATAACATCAGCAACACAACAGAATGACCTATTCACTACTAAAGAGAGTTAGTGCAAATATAAAGAATGACAATGAATACGAGATCTGCTAAATTTTTAAAGCGTGGATGAGTAACTGAAAAGCACAATTTGAAAGCATTCACATCGTTAAGGCATTGTAAGTATACCAGGCTTCACTATTCTAAGCGTTATAGAAATAGAAATAAAACAACAGAATTTCACCAGCGCAGCGGGAAGCCAACTGAAGTGCGAAACAGCTAATTAATAAAATAAACAGCAGGGGAAACAATCTTTCAAGCTAGAATCCCCAACTGAGCAATCCTACGGTTAATTTCGACAATTGCCTGAAAGCTGTTGGTCTCGGTCGTGAAAAAAAGAACGAGGCAATTACGTGAAACATCTCTGAAGTGTAGGCGCAGAGACAACAACTCAAAATTAAACATTCTTTCCATCAAAGCATCTCAACTCAAAACTTACCCCTGAAAGGCAACCGCTAGAGTTACAAGCAAGAAACAGGCAAAAACGTTTGCTATTTCTATTCCAGGCTCTCGCAAACGAAAACTGGTGCATAATTACCCCAATAAATCCTCAAAACTGTAACTGCATAATTACCTACCGACTTAATTAAGGCTTCGTGCTCTCAGAGAATATATTCCATGAAACTCACGGAACAAATTAGGGTTTAGAGCACTGAGAATGATTAACCTCACGCGGATTTTTTTAAATCTGGCGACACGGCAGAACTGGGTAATTAGGTCTCAGCTCGAGGTCGTGATTATAATTTTCTAAATTGACGTAAGGGAATCTCTGATACGCTTGTTAACGCAAAACAACAAATGACCAAGAAAGATGTGTTCCACATAAAGTTCAATTACGCATGTACTTAAATTATTCAAACCTTGGGTTCAGATATCTGCTATGCCATTTCAACGTTCGAAGTAATATGGGTCAAAAATGTCTTTCAACAATAGAAGTTGCGCCACAATTGTTGCTGTTAAAAATCTTTAACAGTCGAGTTTCATGGAATTACTAATTTTTGTTAGATATCCACGAAATTTGAGATCATTGACTTATTTAACATAACAAAAATAATCCTAGATATGGGCGGAAGCGTTGCAACCACAATAACTTCATGGTATATATGCATTTATCTTACAATTAGTAAGGGAATGAATGGTACATTACTTACATCGGCTTCCATAACAGAAAATCTAATCTACAGGAAGGTCAGTGGCATTTGAGAAAATAAGAGTCAATGTGCACTTTCGGATACCGACAGAGGGAAACAAATTATCATGAGCTGAGAAAATAATTTTTCGAGTATGCAAGTTAGAACAACAAGAAATAGTGTCCTTTAAGGAAACACCATACACAACCCAAGCCTCGACACGTACTAAGCTGGGTTGACAAGTTTAGTGTAACTGCTATGCACTGAACTCAAAAAGCCTGAGTCACACGATTACTATTCAAGTACAGGCTCAGGGAATACGAAAATGACAGTTATAGTTATGAACTACATGAGTTTGTTCACAAGCTCATGTTTTATTCGACTGGTCCATTACAGGAAAACCAGTAAAAAATAAGAGTTATATATAATAGCCCATTTTTGTCGGACATTCACCAAATTTAAGATTATTTACTTATTAAACTATCCAAACAATCGCAGATGTGTACGAAAGCGCACAATAACAATGAAACTAATAGGGTAGTTTCCTTCATCAAAGAAAACGAAATCATTGATTGCTATCCGTTACTCACCATTAGGGTTTTCATAATATAACAAATTATTTGGTTTTAGAAATCCCAGTTTAGACGAATGGCAATGGTCAATTTTAACCTCATTTGAAAAAGGCCAGATTGGCGACGATACGATTCCACTCCACGTGACGTCACAGGACCTTTTATCTACACGAGAGTATAGGAGTTTTACATCGTCTGAGATTACCAATGCATGCATGAGTCTCAGAGCTCAGGGAAACATCTCGTAATAATCACCTATTAAAATTGTCTAAGATCGGAAAGTTTTCTTCGTTTGATAAGGTATTAATAATCCATATTTAAGCCAAGCGCTACCTGCTACCAGGGTACTCTGCTACCTGCTAGCAGCCTGCGTCGTATCAGCGCTCAAGCCACGCCCCAACGTCACCTCACACGCCGAGAGCTGGAACCAGAAATACGTCACACGGACTTTTCCCATCATTCCTACTTAGCCGTTGAAATTTTTCACTTTTCGTGCAACTGCGAGAAATAGATATCGTTATTATAAAATCTAAGAGCGTGAAATGCGTACTCCAGGAGTAATAATCTTTCGATTTAGGCAATAAAAATTAATAGGAAACCACCCTATTGTATGTATGGTGCTTATCTTAATGAGGAAGACGTAAATCGTTTAAATCGGCGTACATAACAGATGACAAAGGAGATTGAATCAACAAGGAACTAAGTTAGATGTAACTATTCTATACATTAATTAGTCCTTCTAATTAATATAAAATCTGAGCGAATGGATGAGGAAATTTTTATGTGGGCGGGTCGGATTATACTGGAGTGCAGTGACGTAGCCAGATTTTGAAATTGGGGGGGGGGGGGGGTTTACCGGAAGTTTTGGGGCCCTTCCGGGATGTACGAATAAAACCTCATGGGTTAAAGGGGTTCGGGGGTCCTCACTAAAATTTTGGGATTTTTGATGTTGAAAACGAGATTTTTAGGAGGTCGTTCGTCTAAGTGTATTCTCGAAAAATCATTTCAAAACATTGTTTATTTTTCTCGTATCCGCAAGTGTACATTTAGTATTATTTTCTTTCATGTCACAAAGATGTTTGTTCATTCAGTCGTCGTCTTGTCGTGTATTATGGGAGGGGACATGAACCGCGCACCATTCTCCTATTGAGATAAGTTCATATGTAACATTAATTTTATTGTGGTCGCACTGATTTCGTCCACATCTAGTAATGTTTAGAAAGTGAAATAAGAAAAATCCATAATTTGGTGAAAATGCTTCAAAAATTAGCCATTTCATAGAATTTGACTGTCACCAAAAATTTATCCTCATCTCTCGGAGAATCTGTATTGCTACCAGGTATTCTCGCAAGAACTGAATATCGAAAGTTACGTGCGTGAATGATACACAACAGGCTTATGTAATCTATTTAATCGAACCAAAAAAAAAGAGATCACAATGTATAGTGTATGTGAGACAATTTGATTGTCACTAAAATGGTCTCTCCGGCTCATCTTTGATCACTTAACGCTGTGTTTTTCATAGGTTTCTTTGCGTGGCATGGCAAAAATTGTCCTTGTTTACTTATCTCTAAAAGTATAGGGTAATGATTGAGAAAGTGCACTTTTTTCATATTTTGTTCACAATTTACTTGCTCTCCTCAACCCTTTACAGGCCAATGTTGCTTCTAAGCAACGTCAAAAATGTTTAAACTTTCAGCTCTATTTAGTAGATAAATAAAATATCTCCTATTTTGTAGTGTAAATTTTAATGACGAAATATTCAAATTTGATTCGAATTTGAAAAAAAATTGATTTCAAATTGAAAAATCTTCAAATTTGATTTCTCCCAGAATCAGCTCTGGGTTAGAAAGGGTTAAATAGGCCAGTCGAATAAAACAAGAGCTTATGCATAAACTTACGTAGTTCGTCATTTGAACTGTTATTTCCGAATTCTCTGTACTTGTAGTTGAACAATTATCGTGTGATTCAGGCTTTAGAGTTCTTTAGAGAGAATGCGTAGCGGTCAACCTTGAACTGTCAACCCAGCTTAGTTCGTGTCTAGCGAATGCTCTTCCTGTTCATCTCGTCCCATCGATCGTTGGCAACGATCTTGCCCTCCTCTCCCGAGCGAAGGTCCAAGCAATCAGATGAGTAAATAAATGATCAGCGCTCGCCATGGCAACGAGCAGCCCAAACCAATTTTCTTCCCTTTTTTGGATCCCGTAAAGACATGACCCCACTTGTGCACACTTTGTTACACCCAACTGTCCATCTCTATTTTTTGACTTGCATGTAATTTACCCTTCCTACTACATCTAGGTTAAATTCACAGTACATTGCACAAGAGAAGAAATTTTGCCTCTGATGCTGCTCACAGAGAAGAGAATGGAGAAGAAAAAATAGACGTCGATACCATTTGTCGACTAGGCGAAGTTAGGTAACGTGGAATGGAATTCAATTCTTAGAAATCTGAAAGAAATTGGAGCGCTTTACAATGGTTGAAGAATTGTACACAGTTTATATTAAAAAAAACAAGTCGCGGTGATAAAATATGGACCCAATTGCCTAGAAGCAAGGCATAGGAAAGGCGCGAGCCATGGGTATGCACTGTCCCGAGTAATTTTTCATGTTTACATCGAGATATCCATCAAAGAGGATGATTCAGGTGTTAACCTTTGCAAAACGATTCCATAACGATCCATAAAGATTGTAGGCATTAGATTGCATAACAAAATACGTTTTTCGGCTTATATTAACGCGTCGATTCCAAAAACATTTACATGAAAGCGATACATCTAATAGTTTCTGAGATACAGCCTGTGTTCGCGAAATAATACCAATTCTCGCTCCCTTATGGCCCATAGGGACACATGTGTCCTATTATATAAACACACTATTTTTTTAAATAAAGCACAAGTGCGGAATTTTTCGTACTAACTCTACAGGTTAGGTACGCATTGTAACGAAACTCACCTTCCACTTCTTATTTCGTGTTACCCTGGGGTACAGAAATGCACTTAATTAAGAAATAACATGCACAAAAATAATTTTTTACAAATTATATTCTAAATGTTGTAAAGAAGAATTGGGCACAATTTACAATCTGATATCATACAAATATTTTGCGTAATTTCTCTTTCCGTTCCAATGAGCACAATCAAAATTGTCTATGCATACAGCTGAACTCCCGCCACGGAAATCTTTGGCAAAAGGAGAAAGATTTATACGAACTGACTTGAGTTCTGCAGTATCTCTTCCTCCGCGATCTTTCTCTCTCATTGGCGCCTCCTTAATCTTTGCGTCCTTTTCTTCTTTCTGACGATCTTTTTGAACACGCCTTTCTTTTAGTTCTCTCAATACACCACTATGTTAGCTTTTCTCCCGATCTTTTTAGAACACGTCTATGTCTTAGTCCTCTCCATACACGACTCTCTTTGTTTTTCTTTCCACGTCCCTCACTACCAGTATTACCTCCTCACTACGATTGTTAATTTTTATTTATTTATTCAAACAAACAACATGGCAGTTTGTTTACAACATGAAGGATAAACCAAAAGTTCTGTTATAATTGACCATCTCATCGATTTCCTATAAACTATCAAATTTCCACTTCGCAAACAGCATTTCAAGCGAAAGTTCTAAACAATGTGGAAACTACCATACCTAAAGGATATCACAAAAAAATTGAAAACTAGAAGCCAATAGCCTATTCATCAATAAAACAAATTCTTACAGTCATACACCATCTCATTTAATTTTGAGGGATTTAATAAATTTGGGACATATATGTCCCTTGGACCCTAAAGGGTTAACATCCTTGGAGAAAGAATTATAATTCTGCGATTTGCTGACGATATAGCAGTCATAGCCGAGGCAGAGAATGATTTGAAGAAGACTGGTAAATTTGGAAATGAAAATGGCCAGATATGAGCTAAAAATCAACAAAGGTAAAACCAAGATATTAGTACCTAAATAGTAAAGTATTGGAGGCCAGCTTTTATTATGCATTTATTAAAGAAATGGTAAAAAAATTCTGGACAGCAGTTATAAATGATTCTTGATAGATTTTTATGCCTAAGTACTTGACATATTGGAGGTCATGCGGTCATTTCAAAAGATCACCGTCTTAACATTCTAAATACAGCCAGATCAAACAGTTTTATCAAAAATATGCACTAAAACAAACTTATAAACAAAAATATTTTATTATTGATGACATGATGTGTGTGACTCTTTAACAATTTCTTCTATTTTATGGTGGTAAAACTTCATTTATTTGCTAGAAATAGTCCTTTTTCTAAACTATACCCTCAATGAACCAGTTTTCAACGTTACGGAGTAGACTTAAAACTTTTCCAATTCTATTTTTAGACCATTTGGTAACTTTAAGAGGGTTTCCACGTCAAATGTGAAAAAATTCCCACGTACACCTTGTGACCATCCTCCACACATAAAGGATTACATCAAGCTCCATCTGGACCGAGATTAATCAGAACTCTCATTACTTACAATTATATTATCCCTTTATATTTTCAAATCTTCATAAAATTTAGTAAAGAACCCTTAAGGGCGTATTATTATTTAAGTAAGGACACCTGTATGAGGGCTAATAAAATTTTATTTTAAATCAGCTACAATGCTATAAATATGCAATGGATAGCTAGGAAGCAATCAGGGAAGTTTCGTTAGAAGTATCAAGCATATTTTCAATATGAGAATGCCTTAATGGGAGGAATTCCACTTCCAAAAAATTGCCATCAAAAATTGGTTCATTTTTAGCCATGAAACATGGCTCACTAGAAAATAGTGGAAATGTGTCGGTATTTTCTTCTCAAAGATGAAGGTTTTACTCAAGAGTGTAACCATGAGCTTTTCCTCTCCAATGGAATTTTCCTTTTAGAGAACGGAGAGCCACTTGTCTTAACTTTTCCCATTCAATATATATTGGATCTGCTTTCTTTATCCGCCACCCTACCTTCCCATACACCTTAAAGTTATATCCAAACCCCTTTTCCCTTGTACTCCCACATTCAATGCCATACGCCTCAATGGCATGCGCTGCGATATAGTCCCAACTTCCCACGCCAATCCTTAGAATAGCTGCCGCCCAGATACCGATGCCCGCGTGTTTTTACTGCCAATTTCCTCGAATTCATCTGCTTCCGATATGCATGCCGCTGTTATATGCCCTCCAGTGCTGCCATCTTACATCTTATGCCTTGGTTTCCACGTGGGAGGAGGTTTGCATCAAGTTGTCGATTCCCTGACATGGCTTCATCGACTTTCTTGGCTTCGTTCTCCTTCTCATATTGTTTTCATTGGTTTCCTGGATGCCTTCGTCAATGTTTTAGCCTCTTAAGTTCCTCCTTCATTCTCTCCAAGTCTTTTATCCCTTTACTTCACTATAAGTCTCTTGAACAAAGAGAATCAAGATCAATAAGTATTTGTTAGTTAAATAAGGCATTGAAATAATTATTCTGAATTTATTTCAGCACCAAGCCTTTCGTTGTCACAACTACATTCACTTTAGTAGTATTGTTGTAACATTGCGTCGTTCGAATATAATTTCAATGAAAATATTTCAATGTCTTACTTAACTAATAATAATAAATTTCACCGCATCATGCCACATATCATACAAGCCAAAATATAATTTATTGGACTCAAATGCTTTTCTTGAAAACCGGAGGAATTAGCTGGCGCGTAATAAGTACGAACATTTTTTAAAATGTGTTACATAAGGAAAATACAGCTACATTTACATTTTTTATGAAACATTTGTACAGAAAATAGCTAATTAACTAAATTAAGAATAAATAATTATTCGTTTTCGTAAAGTTAAACACTTTTATATAACCGAGTTAGCGCATTCAACGCCGTTTTTCTTTGTAGTGTACTTATAATTCAAATACTTGCATCTTGTTTTTCCCACGAAACGTTTTACAAAAGAAAAATTTAATGCCTGACTAACAGTGATTTTGATTTTCGACTACTTCCTTACACTTAAAAAAAAAACTAAATTTTACCATTTGCTACAAACGGCTCAGCAAATGCAATACTCCAAAGGCAACGTGTTCCGTATTTTAAAAAATGAGCTCCATCGATGTGTTAGAAGGTGCAGCGATAGGAAAGGAATTGATTGGCTATATGCGTGGTAAAAGATGAAACATCCGCTTATGGGGAGGATAAGAGACATCACGATATTTTTTATTTTAATTTACCGTTCGTATATCGACCAAAAACTGATCATTTCAAACGATAAGTGCGATTTATTAAAGTTTCAATGTTCACGAGATAGCCATCCGGGGTAAGCCACTCGGAAAAATGATGAAATATTTTTAAACTCAGTCGATTTTGGACGTTTATTGCACTTTTAGTTGTTTGAGAAAAAGAATTCGTATTTGTGGAGGCTAGGACTAGAAAAACTGCATTCAATTAGACTTTAAGCGCTGCGGTGATTTAAATTTAAAATTAACTCATACATTTTCACTCGCATTCTCCTACGTCAGTTTTTAAGAGTGAATGGAACCCTAGAATGGTTACGTTCTCGAAATATTTTCTGGCTGAAAATTAATCATATTTAAATAAAACGCCTTCTTCTTTCTTTCGTGCAAGCTTATATATTCGTTTTAATTTGAATAACTTTAGTAACATGCATACAACAAAAAAATCCAATTCAATGACGCTTTTTCTTTCCATGATATTGCAAATGGTTTTCTTTTAACCAGAAAATTATGAAACCTAGCAAGAATAGAGGAGCAGATGGTCAACTTATTGGGAATACTTAGTAGTGGTTGTCCTAACCTATATTATTTTTCAGCTTGCAAATGAGAATACAAAAATTTAAGCCATATGAATTCCAGGCTATGACGAGCGTAATAAAATTAATAATGATGATGTCACAGAACCACCCTTGCATAGCCAATAAAAGGCAAATAGTCGGAAAAATAACCATGTACCATGAATTGGCAATAGAAATAAAAAGAATATGGAACCGGTTTCAATAGCGCTTATTGTAATCTATGCTACCGGTATCATCCCAAAACAAATAAAAGCAGTTTAAAATATTCAAACTTAATCTAAATACATATCTCAAATAGCAAAAATTCTTTAAAAATTTCAACTTGCCACATCACGAGAAAATTTTTCAATTCAACAGAGCAGTTAAGAGTACTCGACCCACAGTTGGTGAGAACCCGTACTCTTTGCTTTAAAAAATTTAGTGAAAACCGAAGACAATCAGATGAAAAAGCTAACAATTGTAATCTGACTTAAGTAAATAAACTTCAGGGTATAATTATTAGATGATGAAACTGTTTATCACATAAATATGACTCAATGCGCCCAAATCCGAAAATAATATTACCAAAATCTAAGCAATTAAACTAAATTTTAAAAATAGCAATCTTGCATCAGGTGAAGAAACTGGTATTAACATAAATATGATATAATGCATCCAAATCCAAGATATTACCAAGTTCTTAGCAACTAAACTAAATTAAAAACTTAGCAACCTTGCACAGGTGTGCAATTTTCGATATTATTCTGCGTAAAATCGCAACATTATTTACGACATGATGAAGAAAAATGCTTTCATTTAGTCTGCGTATGCTGATTTCCACCCATACTAATGGTTTCGAATGGATCTCACGCACCAATTTCCGCGGTGGATATGTGAAAACAGACGATTCCCTTTCCTCGTGACTCCTAACTAGTTAGACCAGAGTAGAGGTACGTACTTACACCGCGGCTCGGCGAGCTTTGCTCAAGTGTCCCACTCTCCATTTCACGAGGTAATTCGATATTAAACCGGAGGAATCGGGAAATGCGGTTAGGCCAAGTTCATCCCATGCAGCGATTAGTTTACTCCTCTAAGTCGATCAAAACTGTAAGCACCGAAGAGACGGTGTCGCAGAATATTGCTTCCAAGAGGGTGGGATTTCCCCCCAACCCAAACTGTCTCCTAATGCATTTTCCGTTTTCCACACGTCCTCATCCAAACCCTCCGCTCTGGATCAAAGTGAGCGACAGAGAGAGAGAGAGAGCAGGGATTTTCTCTTTAAGGGATCGACCCTGGAAGCGGGAACGTTTAAGGGGATGGAGCGACGACTCGATTGAAAGCATATTCATAGGACCTCGTCCCGTGAAATAGACACAAACTAAACAAAACTAATAGGGTGGTTTCCTATTGTTTTTTTATTGCCTAAATCGAAAGATTATTACTTATGGAGTACGTATTTCACGCTTTTAGATTTTTAAATGACGATATCTATTTTTTCGCGATTAAATGAAAAGTGAAGATTTTCTAGCGCGCTAAAACGCGACGGGTAAGTATGAATGCCGGGAAAAACTCCGCGTGACGTCGTTCTGCTTCCCGCTGCCGCAAGTGAGGTGACCTTGAGGCGAGACTCTGAGCGCTAATACGACGCAGGTTGCTAGCAGGTAGCAGAGTACCATGCTAGCTGGTAGCACTTGGCTTAAATATGTATTATTAATACCTTATCAAACGAGGAAAAATTTCCGACCTTAGCCAGTTTTAATTGGTGATTATTAAGACATGTTTCCTTGAGCTCTGTGCCTCATGAATGCATTGGTAATCTCAGACGATGTAAAGCTCCTATCCACTTGTATAGAAACTAGGTCCCTGTGACGTCACGTGGAGTGGCATCGCATGGGCGCCAATCTGGCCTTTTTCAAATGAGGATAAAATTGACCATTGCCATTCGTCTAAACCGGTATTTCTAAAACCAAATAATTTTATATTATGAATACACTAATGGTGGGTTACGAATCGCAGTCAATGCCTTTCGTTTTCTTTGATGAAGGAAACTACCCTCTTGCTTCCGCGATAGGTGGTAGATGCTCTCATTTTTTCCGGGGTTCCACCGCGTTCTTTCATGGCTGATCACGAAAGTTTCGCTAAGAATCCTGCCAGCATCTTTCTGGCAATTCATTAAATTTCACATTGAAATCCGATGTAACTTAGAATTTTAATTCATTCCTAAAAACAATCAGAGTTGACTCCTAGATGGTAATGTTTGCTAACCAACTTCAATTTCCTGCTCTGCCTGTTAAATATTGTTAGAGTCAATAAGGGATAACCGGCATCTTCAAATAAATATCAATAGAGATAATTCTAATCCTACATTTTCCACCTACTACTTTTTCATCTTTTTGTCCCAATAAATATCATTATCAATAATTGAAATTACATTAGTTTATTCAGACGATATTTTTAACGAAGGATCCTACTAGACTGATCGATTGTTTCACTATTTTCATACAGCGTGACTTTAATAAAATCTCTAGTTTTCTTGGAAAATTTGAATAAGATATTATGTCTTTATTCCTCCGCGAAAAAAATAAATAAAAACGGAGTTTGCCGTTTCAAAAGCATCAATTATCAAGTTATAATTTTCACTAAGCTGAAGGTAATTTTAAACTAACGGTCACTGAAACGATACGAAGTTAAAAATTGGGGAAAAATGGCTATTATCCTGGATTTTACTGCGCACTCACATTTTCGCCTGCAGTAAATGCTATAATAATTATAGCTCTCAAGGTTGATTTGTGACACGGAAAACAAGATTTACCGCGTGAATGAATTTGCTTTTACCACGCAACCAGACGTAGATTACTTGTTTAAATGTCATATTCCACTTTGGTTCCGATATACGATTCGTACGTAAATGTCGAATTATTATGTTGATGGTGAATGTTCCTATCTCTCTATGAATCAGATCTCAACTCAAAATACCAAAAACAATTTATAAATCAATATTCCATAACTATGAAAAGTTGTTCTTACGAATAGTTGTATCAATAGACTAGGACACCATTTCGCCTTTCCATGACAGCTGGCTTACTATCGTAATTATTAAGGGGAAGTTTTTTATTGTACATCTAATATATTTTTACCGGCCCTTTTGACAATTGATATGAGCATGATGAGTTAGCATTGGGCTTCAACAACGTATTCCTTTTTTCAGCGTTTTTATTTTTTATCGGAATGCTGAACGTGAGAAGTTATTTTTTTTCGTAACTAATGAGGAAAGAAATATAAACAGGCAGGACATTAGCAGCTGGGTTTCTCTAGCATATATTACTTATATAAAAAAAACAAAAACTGAATAGCAGCTGTATTAGCGCTCAAAGCGGAGTGCACGTCACCTACGTAGTTCAAGCACGTCATTGTTCAATGTAACACCATTCGACCTGATCGAAAGAATTCACGTGATTCTGAAATGAAATTTACATGTGGCGTGTAGAGAAAAAAATGGAATGCTTATTTTAGAGTGTCGAATCGCAAAATTCTTCCCATCACAGGATATCACGATGCCATCAACGCGAGCGTCGGCAGATAAGCGAATCTAATAATCTCCATGACGGTCGAATTCATTACTTCCCTCTCAGCGTGTTCCTCCAGAGTATGCTTAGGAGCCTTTTCCATCTCCCGATGAAGGAGACGGTAGGCAAGAGAAGCCGTCCGCTCGCATTTATTACCCCTTTGCGACACCAGAGCACTTAGGAACAATACGCGGGCGGTGGAGAAGCGAACTACGAACAGGAGAAGCACTAGTGGCGCGCCGCTACTGGTAAAGCACTTCAGGGTAAGTTTAAACGAAAGATCGTTCGGTGCATTCTTCTCGGGTTTCCATCCGAGTGAGCTCCATCTCCATCGCTGCCGACGTTTCGATAGAATCCTTTTCTATCGTCATCAGGGCCGATGATGCCAGTAGGAAAGTGCCAGGTTTATATATCCTCGGTCGTTATGTTGGGTCGTTCTGATTGGCGGAGAACGACCGAGGATATATAAACCTGGCACTTTCCTACTGGCATCATCGGCCCTGATGACGATAGGAAAGGATTCTATCGAAACGTCGGCAGCGATGGAGATGGAGCTCACCCGGATGGAAACCCGAGAAGAATTCACCGCCATCATACGCCGGGAAAAAGTGAAATCTTACGAAAGATCGTTCAACTGCGTAGAACCCAAAGGATGTGGATAGCATAAAAAAACTAAAAGTTCAATATCATTATGGGAAATGGAAAAAGTTAGCATATTAAATACCTGATATGAGGCTAGTATTTAATTTCTACACTATCAAAAATACGTTTATACTTTACATTGAACATTACTGAATGGTAACGGTTTCAGAAAGGAGCTTATATAGAACGCCATAGTAATTTCAGTTTTTCCCCTTATCTAACGTAAACTTAACCACCTTGAAATTTTAAAGGCAAATATAACAGTACTAGTTTAATGTTACGTTTTATTTACAAGAATACATTGGTTACTAATAAACAGAAAATGTAATAGTTACAATAACTTTATCTAAATTTATTCCACCTTTTATGTCTCATCGCAGGTTTCCTCACACAACGAATCATTTTGTCCATATTTAACCTCAATGATACCTACTTGAGAACTAAGAGAGGGGGACGATTTCTAACGAGAAAATAATGAATCATAAACGCAGCAAGAGGGGATTGAAATTGAAATTCCGGAAATTCACCATTGGATCTCGAAAAAAAATTGAATTTCCCTAGCAGAGAGTGCATCACGAGCTAGAGTTTTAATTTAGACCAGTTTGGAGTCAAGTTCCGAATCAAGTCATCAATACGAGAAAGATATGCCATAATGCAATAAAGAGCCGCATATAAAGGAATAAATTGCATTGATATACAATTTTTAAAAGACACTTTAAAAACGGATACAATTTATAAGGTGACTATAACTCTCATAGCAAATACGATCCAAATGAAAATGCGGCTTTTCCTGAAGTTTTATTGTCCTCGATCAAGTAAGTTAAAATATTTGTCATTGAAGACCTACATTTTACCATTGCCGAAATTGGTCACAACGTCGACTCGGATACTGACGTCACGCTGCTTTACGTCACGATACTTTCACATTTAGAAATTATTCTCTTTCAGCTTAGTTGTTCCTTATTACGCATGCGCAGCGCGACTCATGACCCGGGTGACGCCAGTGGTTCAGAGCACAATACTGATGAAAAATTTGTGATACTGCGACCGACATTTTTCCCAAGTACTCATTCAATCGTGTTTTAATATTTTACAAAATTACGATATAATTATATAAATTTGTTTATTTTGTCGCATATTTTCATTTACTTACCCCGTCGCCTTTATAAGGTGACATAACATCGGATGCGGTAAACAATTTTCCGCTAGTGATCCTGTAACATATAATATTATGAAGACCTCGCCAAACATAGTTTTTTAAACATAGCTTTAAGCAGTTGCTGTAGCAGGAGCTATTGTTATAAGCAAATGTAAAATTCCTCATAATTATAGTAATGAATAGTCTGAAGAATCATGAATTATGATTCCTTAGACTATGCTCAAACACATGCAAGAAACATTTGTGGCAGAGGCCTGAAGAAGCTAGGATTCGCCAAAAGTGTTGCGGGAAGATTTTCAGATGAAGAACTAAAAGAGAGTTGGTATTTCGCACTCGTTCCGCCACACCTCGAATATACAGAGAGGATCACATTTAGAAAAAACTTTATCCGCGAACTTTGTCCTAATCCTCCCCTTTCGTGCAAATAAAATGCAAAGGAAAGCTGCACGATTCGTCAAAAACTTCTACGGACGTACAAAAAGCGGCTGCGCGCTAGGCTCAGAACGACTGAGGAATTGAGAATAGATCTTTCAGATCGACACGGAGAGCATCATAACAGAACTCCACTGTATTTCCAGGTGCCCCAGAAAAGATAAATATTTTGACGTAAACTAGAGATATTTTCCCGAACTGATAGGCATAGGAATTCATTTTTCCCCCGAGCAATAAAGGACTTAGATAAATGCTAGGCGGGATTTCGATGGAGCATTTTCTTTCCATTCGCTAACGGCTGTGTACTCAGTCCCCCTGCCGCACGCCTAATTGAGGTGACTTCCGGAGTATTATGTAGGTGATGCTGAAGTCTCCACAAGTACGCGAGCAGAACGAACGATATAGACGTCATTAGAGCACGGCATTCACCCAGTTTCAACTCGTTAGTCAGTTCCAGAGAGGGAGTGTTTGGATCAAAATGATATCCTGCATGGCATCCATCGATTCATCTTCTAATGAAACTTATTGACAGCTAATTTCTACCGAACGCGAGGCTCCCGAGTTTCAGGACTTCGATATGAACTGAAACCTGAACGCACCCTGTTTGCGTCTTCCTTTAGAGCAGGTGGATTTCCTCAGCCATCAATTTTACTCATCCAATCATTCCATGCTTATGAAGGCTATGTCGTAACTGCGCGGCTCAAATCGAAAGACTTGATGACGATTGTGTTGAACAAATCTTTTTTCTTTGATAGAGGATACCCTCAAATGAAATGTTGAAAATAAAATTTAAGTCACACACAGAGCGGGCAAAGGAGTATGCTTACATTGAAATTCGAACCTTTTCAAACCCATTACTGAGAAAGCGGCGCCATTTTAATGCGATTAACATGTTGACTTCATTTGAGGCATTTATTTGCTAATAACTCAATAAGTATCAGGTACAAGCGCCTGTGTTTAATTTTGACCACGTATCTTATGACATCATATTATGACATTTCATCTTTTCGTCAGAAAGACGTATTTTAAAATCAACAATTTTTCATCTACAATAAAATGACGCAAACAAGGTATTGAAATTGAGTTGCGTTGCTTATTAGCCACATCCATTTCTTTTCCGGACTTCAATTCTCAAATCCATATTAAATAGACGTTATTTTTCATTCTGATGTGTCTTATTCACATTCTCCAACGATTGAAAGTTATAACTAACAATACATGGTTGAAAAAGCGCACGAAAAACAGTGAATATGACACTTCGCGTTCCAAAGTTCCACGCCAATTTTCATGTTACTGCAAAATCAACCAAACCGACAATGTCGCCATGGGCCATCGTGCAAGCAGCTCAACCGTGAGCTCTGCAATCTTTCTCCACCTTACGCCGATCAAAAAAATATTCGCAGTAGAATGATATAAGATCTCATGAATGGACTGGTTTCAACGCACATCAATCAAGACAATGGGTAAAAATAAAAATTTATGAAATACTGGATATCTACCTTGAGTATGAAGCAAAAATAAAACTGTCCTTATTATATATATATTGATCTTACTAATATTTTTATATTTATAACTTTCACATTAAAATAAAGGGCATATTTCGTACATCAATAGTTATATGTTGTTTATAATCGCAAATATAAGACGATCGTTTGCCTGTCTGACACTTGTGCCCCCCAAAAAGAAATCTTAGATCCGCCCTAGACTATTTACATTCGTGTCTCCAAGTGAGACTTTCTCTTCTTATAGTATCTCATCGACTGTTGCTCAAAAATGTTCACCTTGTTACATTTATGGAATTGAACTGAAAACGTATCATCCGTCACATCACTGCCACTCGTCCGGTCTTGTATATAAAGTATTTCTTGATCAATAATTAAGTTCTATTAATAGCAATTTACTGATATCCTATAAAAATTTTCACTCATTCAGTGATTGAACCTGAACGTTGGTTAGGTAGGTGTGGGTGGTAGTGCTCATACCGGACTAGACAATAGGTGTATTAAGTTCACACATTCAGCGTGGGCGAGACAGATCTTTTCTCTGGGATAGTAGCGATACATAGGCGGTCCAGTTGTTTTCCCTGGGCAATCTTATTATTCGAGGGTTTTCAATTTGAGGTTTCCGAAGAATTCACCCGGGATTTGAACCCGTGACCCCTCGATCAATAGTCAAGCGTTACTACCACTCTATTGTCGTTTTCATCCGAATCCATGTTTATTTATTTTAAACATAACAAATTTATAGCAACAATTCCAAACGACCATTAAAAATGCAACACGATAAAACTATTAATTAATAAAACAAAAAAGATATAAACCAAACCATGTATTAATGAATTAGGACGCCATAAGAGTTTTAAAATTTTGTTACAAAGCCCATAACAACGTAGCGCCTTGCAATCTATGTCGCGCAATCACATTCCGCGTTGCTAGGGAACATCCGCGGACTAAATAAAAATAATAGAGTGAGAATTGGATGGCTGACAGAGACATATTACTCTCTCCGGCAAAGCTCTGTCCAACATTTCACGCAACGCCTCTTAAATCTCATTCCCATGCCTGAAGTCAGGCTAAAGCAAAATTAACTTAGTAAGTGTTCCCTAAAATGTGTGCCCCTCATTTCTTTGCTGAAGGCTTAGGCCACACGAACAAAAACCAATTTAATTTGTTTGGGTCGCGGATAGTTGCAGATGATCTCTTCGGATTCCTACTGAATAGGATTTGCTGTTATTTTGATGAACATATCTTGAAGCAGTTAAAAGACATTATTTTTATCACAACATAAACATAAATCTTCGACGAAAGCCAGGGTCCGCCATTTTGTCTTGTGTTTTTGATTAATATCAATAGACAATCATGACTACCGGTTATAATGAATGGATAAGAGTTGCTACACTAACTTAATCCAGCATTATTTCCACGTATATATACATAAATGGCTCAAGTCAATATCACTAAACATAGAAGCACAAAAAGAAACACTCACATGGGAAAATAAAACTGGGAGCTTTCGAAGTATTGACTTCTTCCTCAGCCTGAGCCAGAATGGGAATTTGCCCATTTGGTGGCTCAGGCTGAGGAAGAAGTCACAACTTCGAAAGCTCCCAGTTTTATTTTCCCGTGTGAGTGTTTCTTTTGATTTGATTCATGACAATAATTTGATTCCGAAAATCGTTCATAGTGAACGAAAACATTGAAATATACGATTCATTGGATCGTATAAAATTACTAATCATTTACATATGCGTATTTTTCATTTCATTATGGATCAAGGTTCAAGGAAATCAGTATATTTTATTTCAATCTACGTCGAATATATACCAAATTAAGTCAAAATGTGTTCACGGGGGTAAATATTGATTCCTTTCCGAAGACAACGTGCATTACCAACATCCAACACGCCTTTCAAAGATGGTAAACGGAGACAAATGTATGGTTCCCCAACTAATTTTCTTTTCACGATTTTTGCACGATCCAAATCGGCTACAATGCGAATCCTCTGAACGCAAATCGTTCATAAAGAACGATTGAAGTTGGCAGATTCTGCAAGCACATGCATCATTCTTATTCTCTAACAACGCATCCAACCACAACCAACTCAATTGCATACGGATTCATCGTTCATCATGAGCTATTTCGTCCATCTCCAAGGATTTCGATCATTTTGAACGCTTTCACCAGAGAATCATTATTTAATTCAAACGGTTCACTCCAATGAATCGTTCATTTTGAATGATTCGATTATGAACGAATCATCCATGAATGGTACACTCATTCATTCGTTATCGCGGCTTAGAGTAACGTCGACGACCGGGCGAAGATTTAAGGATGGTTTAGGTCGAGTGCCACCCACCCACCGGCTCTGTCTCCAATTACCTCCCGTCATTACGCGAATTCCTCAAGGGAGAAGGCCTCGTAGTGCATCCAACCCCTTCCTCTTGGTCCTTTGGGGGTTTAAGGGAAGTGGGGAGGCTAGTGGAGGGAGAGGAGTGCTATAAAAAGAGGAGCACACGTGGAATGACGTAAAAAAAGGAGCCGCAGAGGGAAGAGAACTCCCACCCACGCCAAAAACAGACTTCCTTCGTAGGGGTTATAGAAAAAATAGTTTAAATTGGTATTAACGGAAAGTTTTGCTTAACATATTTGTGGCGTTCATAGACTATATTAGCCTGGGCTAGACGCCACCTATACATCTTCCGCAGAACTACTTAAAACAGACAACAAAAAAATAGAGCGCTGAACTTTAAGCCTTTGTATGTAATTCCGCCGAAGCTCCATAAGGTCGCGTAAAATATCGTTATACTCATTGTTTATTCGACTACAACAATCAACCATTAAACAGTGTTTAAACGTAAATGTTTAGCTTATATGGTCGAAAGAGTGAAGAAGAAAACGCGAAAAACTATGAGAACGACGAAACTTTCGTCTTCTTTACCTTGTCACGGGCAAAACGTTTGATTAGTGCGCTACATTGTTTTTTTATAAAGAAAACCACACCTTGGAATGACAAATAGCTTTCTAAAATTAAATTTTACCCATCCTGTGATTTTTGGTGTGATAAAAGTGTATAAATAAAATTTATGAGTAAAATTAAAGTACATAAATATCGAAGCTACGCATGCTCTATGGAAAAATATTTCCGAACTTCTCATGAAATTTTGATATTGCTCCCCTTAATTAAATTGAACCAAAAAGACGATAATCGCCATTTTGTTAGTGTGCATTGCAGCGTTATAACTTTCTTCCGCCGATAGCAGATGTTTCTTAACCACATCGATGTCTTTTCCAGGGTTTACTTCTCAATTCCACATCTTATCATCGTCTCATTTTTATTTTCACTCCACATCATCATCATTTTTATTCCGAGGTGTCTCAGTCCACGATTTACGGTTAGAAACAGCAAAACACAGATGCAAAGCGCATGAAAAAATGACAACGATACTGCGCGTTCCAAAGTTTCACGCTCATTTTCGCGTTGTGTTCACCAGGTTCCCAGCTAATTTTTCCTATGAAACCCACCATTGACGTAGATGTTCTGAATGATCACAAATGTGCTCGCTGTCATGTTGAAATTCATGAAGCATAAACGTAGTTCGGGAAAACTCTTAGAGATGGCGGTAGTTTACTCTGACTTTATTACAACTGTTTCTTCCTAGACTATTCGCCCGAAGTGCAAAATAATATGCGGACATCTTTTATGCTAAACAGGTTGAATGAAGTATGGCTCGAAATACATTGGCCAATTAAGGGTTAGAGTTTCTGCCTAAACTTGTGATATTTCGCCAAGATGATGGGAGTAATAATGACTTCGTAACATTGCACGCGAGGTTTATTCTCCGACCTAAGTACGGCACATGCTATGCAGAGGGTAACTCCAAGCTTCTTTGGAGTGTCAAATATGTACAACGGATTAGCTACGTTTCTCTACAAATAGAGTGGCGCCACGTCGGCTATCACCGAATATTAAGCTTCCGCTATTATTCCTAGGTCACGTTGCGTCTGCTGAATTTTAACGAAGTAACGCTCGTGAATGTTTAAGGATGGATTACGTAATCAAGTTTATCGACTTACCAAATCTCGTATAAGATTAACCAATTTGTTCGCCACCGAAGTACCCTCTCTAGCTCACTTATGATCATTCCAAGATAGCTTTTTGAGGACTTGTTTTGCGTGGAAGGTTTACATAGTAATACGAGTAGATATTTGATAAATTTTCATGTAGGGCACTGAGAGGAATTTTTTCATTGCTTTTTTTTATTTTAATTACTTGCTTTTCTTTTAACGCTGAACGTAAGTGATATTGGTTCAGCACATGCGAAATTATGGGGATAGAACTTTAATTAATATAGGAGTGGCTTAGAAATAACATCCAGCAAGAGAAGAAATCGAATATGACTTATTCTAAAAAAAATTCTGTTTCTCTTATTTACAACTTATCTCAATTGAAAGTAATAACTAATAATGGGAATAAAATGTGACATGAAAGTGAAAGAAATAAAATTTAAAAAATGAAAGAAACATTACATTTTATGTATATCCTTGTTGGTATTTACAATTGTGTATGCAATTTCAATGTTTAATTCTCTGAGCTACCTTGTGCATTGTTGGTTGTTTATTTTTTTAATATCAGGTTTAGTTTTTGAATCTTACAACGGAGTATACATTTGCTTTTTAGGTTCAAGGTGCTAATTAATTTCCATCCAGCTTGATAACAAACCCAAGACAACAATCCTTGAAAACAACGCAGTGCTTGGCAATATGTTTTGATGTTCTGTAAGTATAGTTCGTTTTCGGTGTATAATTGCTTTGGCTGTATTTAGAGACGTTCCGGTTCTTTTGCTCGTCCCGAGGGTCTATTTGAGTTAGTTCATGGTTTATATTTTACAGTATGGTCCACATGTGCGCGCCTTGAGATTTCACGATAGTATTTATATGCAATACGATAATACAGAAAAATTATTCTCACTAAAAATAATTTATTACCACTCATTATTTTCAATTGATAATATTTGTAAATATTATTGATCACTTTTGAACAACTGAATACATTTATGAAAATGTTTGACGACGGACATTCAGTGATGTAGATGGGCGGGTACGGCGTACCCCTTAAAATCCAAACTCGTTATGAGCGTACCGGTTAAACTACCTTTTTTTAAATCTGTAAAAAATTGCCCTACGGTAAATTTTTCAATGGATTTCAGAGAGAAAAATTGGAAATGATTATTTACTTGTTCAGAGTTATCTCGGGGAACAACTTCGAACTAATATAAATGTTTGAGTTAGACATTTCAATCGCGGCTGGATGACATGCTCAGCTGTTGGCAACTTTTGGTGATTACCGCCTAAATTTTTTCCCAACTACATCACCACGCACTCTCATCTTGTCATCAATCACGTTTTACTCAAGGAAAACAAAAAAATGTGGCATTTGGTGGCAGAATCGTGTACTACAATACTGTAAGGTACAAAGAGGTGCAGAGGCAGGTTAAAACGACAATAATTCACACTTGAAGGTTATAACAGTATGGATAACGGTGGAGATGGATGGACCTTGGGTCCGAAGAGGTCATGGCCGTTTATTGTATTATGGGGTATATTTTGAATTTCTAATTCAACGATGCAAAAGAAGCCAAAATGGGCTAGATACTTCAGGAGATAATTGCATTATTTAAAAATTAATCGCAAATAACCTAATATGCAGTTTCCTTTGCGTAATACTTACTATGCTCAAATTTTAAAGAATATTTTACCACGAAATTTGAATTATATACTGATTAGGGATTAATCTGCCCAAGCTAAACTTATGCGCTGCCAACGCTGCGCAGGTTTCATAGACCGTAGATTGAAAACTAGGCCGAGCCTATTTTGTAAATTCAAGAGCAGTTTATTTTCCGACGAATTTAACTATATCTTACTAAAGCCAACATACCATGGAAGATCAGATCATAAAAATAAAATGAGAGATAGCCAGTAGAAGAGATAGAATGTCGGTTTTTCGCAATCTTTGAGGGACTGCAATGACTTAGAAGGAGTTCGCTTGACTGGCATTGTAGCTTAACCCTTTAAAGAGCAAACTATCTTATCAACTGATTTTTATTATCTTTTTGCATGTTCTATATATTTTACAAATAATTTAGAGATATTATGAAAGAAAACCCGAAGAAAACTATTAAAATGCTTCTTCAAGCATGTTCAGTGGCGCCGACTCCATGGAGCCTGAGGGGGTCCAAGCCCCCACTAAAATTCGTTATGGGTGTGAAGAAAAAATCAGTCAGGCTTTTCGATTTTCCCCGGAATGCCCAGATATCGAGATTAGAGT
The DNA here is from genome assembly GCF_921293095.1 of Ischnura elegans. Classification (NCBI taxonomy): domain Eukaryota; kingdom Metazoa; phylum Arthropoda; class Insecta; order Odonata; family Coenagrionidae; genus Ischnura; species Ischnura elegans. The sequence goes on along the minus strand of NC_060253.1, from coordinate 82,562,365 downwards.
TATCAGGGTTCTAATTTTGATCGTGTTACTCTTCTAAAATGCTTAAAAAACTTAAAACTAGCTACTTATAAAATGTCCCGGGGCAAGATCCCCGGTTTGGGCCCCCCAATATTTTTTGTAAGTCGCCATCCCTAAGCATATTCCCAAATGGAAACACGTAGCAAAAAATTGCAATAGCTAGAAAAATTAAAATACACTTGAATAAAAAACTAAGTTTAAGAATTTAATTAATATTGATCTTTTTAATAAATGAGCATTTGTCACTGGAGAGTGAGTATAGGGAAAAATATCGAATAAAACGCACACTCACTACAGAGGTGATGAAAATAACCAATTTTGAAAATGTATAATTAACGACCAACGTATACACAAGTCACGCGATTCACTTTTTAAAAACTATCCTTTACTACCTTACTTAACTATTAAACGTCCATACTATGTTTAGATATAAAAAGCTATAAAAGTGATCACAGACACGAAATATAATTTTTCATACCTCTTCCATTCCCCCCACCAATGCCGTCGACAACCAAATCTAAACATTCTCGCATCCATTGCTTCCCGTCAAACTCTTTTCGAAACACGCGACTGGTAGGTGGAAAATAACGTCAAGTACTGCTTGTAACAACGCCTGAGCAAATTTAAATACTTTCATGACATGAAATGGTCAACTGAACGAAACCCAGTCCTAAAATTTGCATTGATTTCCAAATTAAAAATTACTCATCACCCGAAATTGAACCACGGACCTTTTAGTCTCTGAGTCACTCAGACACCTTGCCCGGAAACAGTTTCGGTAGTAGGTAGGGGTGCTTGGCTGGTATGTGGGTGCCTTACATTGGTTATTTTTTTTATCAATTCGCAAGCATCGGAAAACCATAAATTTCATTAGATAATGTAAACATTTTGTTGGCATGCTGCTGGAATTTTAATCTATAGAAAAACCTGTGGAATATTCTTAATTATAAAACGTTATTTCATTTCTGTAGAAACTTTGAAGTGAGTACATCCAGAAGATTTTTCAGGACCAGAGGAATAACGACACGGTGGATAGTGTAGAAGCTCAGGGTCCTGATATTCTAATGTCCGAAATAGAATATGCTCTGAAGAATGCCAAGAATGGTTAAGCAGTTGGGGATGACAATTTACCTGCAGAGATTATCAAGGGAATCAATGCGAGATATTTGATAACACTGTATAATCGTATGTACAACTGAGGTGAGATCTCAACAGACAGGCTGAAATCGAAATTCCAAAGAAATCAACATTTTCCCAAGCTTGTACGACTTCCAGGAAATCTTAGACCGTATTCATAGAGCAGGGCTTACATTTGGAATCGGTATCAACATTGCGAAAACAAAATTGATACGTGAAAGCAGGCCACCGAATCAGAATGAGAGCCTCCATATTGATCGGAGTGAAATTGAAAAACGTTTCAGAAGGTACCTTATCTCAGTGATTAATTCATGACTTGATTGTGATAAAGAAATTAAAATTCGATGTGGGCATAGCTAATTACAAACTTCCGTCAGCTAAATAATACATTGATCCACTCCCTTGAATCCCAGAATAAAAGTGGTGCAGTGCTACGAAATACCCGTCTTATTCTATGGAGTGAAACCTTGGACGATTAAGAAGACGTCATTGTAAGACTGGAAGCAATCGAAACTGTAGTTCATATGACGGCTTCTCAAAATTTCATGGATGAAGTGAGTTTTGAACTTGAAAGTTTGAGGTTCTGCGAAGAGCAGGCTTCGATTGCTAACCAAGGAAGTAATTGAGAAGAGGAAAATCCCTTATCTTGGCCACATTCTGAGAAGGAAAAAGTACGAAATCCTGAGTCTGATCTTGGACGGGAGAGTTGAAGAAATAGCACAAGAGGGAGGAGAAAATGTTCATGGGTAGAAAATATCAAAGACTGGACAGCTATCAGAGGTACTAGGGACCTAATTCAACGGACAAGAGAGCGATGACTTAGCAGTCAACGCCCTGAAAAGCGTAGGTACAGCAAAGCATGGTTTCGTTAATGGTATACCACGTCTCCTAAATGACGGCGCGGCGTGGGATTCTTCAATCCTAAATCCTTTCTTCCTAAAACCATTACTGGTGGCATCTCGTTGGGCTCAGCTGCGGCACAATGTAGACTGAAATCGAAAATCTGGAAAAACCCTAAAAAAAAACAGTTTTGATGGAAGTTAAAGTTGTTTTCGATGCATAATTGCATATTTTGACGCAAATTTTTCTCCATACTTGGAGTGGATGGTCTCACTCCAACCCACCGTTCCCATGTGGTGATTCAGTTAGCATTTTTTCAGCACGTAATTTGTTCTTCCAGATACTTTAATGGAGTTTAAACTAATAGGACAGACGCATGAGAGCAGTTAAATTTATGTATTATAACAAGGCGAAGTTTATTATTCATCCAAAGAAATCGTAATTCAACTGCGACGAGCCCGTGAAAATTGAGGGCCACATTATCCGATCATGAAAGCACAATAATTGCATTTAATATCTATTGAATTAATTTGAAAATATATTAGAAAAACACTAGACCCAGAATTCAAAGAACATTTTGCATTTTCAAAAAGACCCGAAATTGCGTAAAATGGGTTTTGCTAATTGTAAAATGGGTTTTGTTAAAAGAATATTAGGAAAGTGTGACGACAAAGTGAGAGAAATTAGCTACTTTTCCCTCGTTAGACCACATTTGGAATACGCTGCCAGTTTTTGGGACCCTCATGAAAAAGGCTTAATAACAGAGTTAGAACGCGTGCAAATAAGAGCTTCCATGTATGTGAAAGGTCGTTACGATAGTCTTGTTAGTGTAACTGACCTCTTAGATAAACTCGGATGGGAATCTCTGTCGGACCGTAGATTGAAAAATAGACTAAACCTTTTAGATAAATTCAAGAGCAGTGTCTTTTCTGACGAAGTTAACCATATCTTGCGGACGCCAACGTACTACGGAAGATCAGATCATATAAATAAAGTAAGAGAGATAGATTGCAGAACAGACAGATTCCGAATGTCATTTTTTCCACGATCAATAAGAGATTATAACGGCAGCGATGGAACTCATAGATAGATTGCATGACTTGTACTGTAGCTAACTAACCTATGTAAAATTTATTGCATATTTCTTAATTTTATTATTATTTCTAACAGCATATAGTAGTATAATTTGTTAATATACGTGGCGTTCTTTGGACGGTGTGGTGTGCATGTGGGAGTCCAATGCATGCTGCATGCTGGTGATTGATCACCCCCTGCCAAACACCCTGGAGGTGGCTCGTAGGGTATTATGTAGATGTAGATGTAAAAGAATTTTCCTTCTCGTCAGAAAATGGGGGTTCTGAAACCAGTTTGTTTTAAATATATTTCTGCAAAAATGTTTAAGCTTCTCATTAAGTGCGAGAGAAGAAGGATTCCTACCTTTCATCCGATGACATATCCATCGGCGGCAGAGCTCAGCTGTACATCGGCGATTCCTCAAAATACACAACTTCACCAACACTTCGCATTCAACACACACACATGATATTGAATTCTTTGATGCACCCTTGACATTTTCACTTCACTAAATGGCTTGATAATAACTCGTTTCTTCCTTTCAGTTCCACTGCACGTAGCTTCACATTATTTCCATGAGACACTGCTTACTGTATGATCGATGAGAATACTCCAAGGGTTGAGCCAAAGACTTGACAAGCTTGATTTTAGGCTTGTACTTTCAATCAATGTATTAATTGAATTATTCACTCCACCTTTCATAAACTCTAAAAAAAAACAAGAAATAGGCCTTAAGCTATAAGACGAAAAAATATAATGATAACACAATACCTCTTATCATATGGCAAGGAGGAATTGTGACAGCGAAAATTCATGCAATGCATAGCAATTAAAGACATTCTTAAGGACCTGGTTTCATGATAGTGTAACTAGTACAACTTTATGTTTACTTCCGAAAAGTAATAATTACATGAAGCATATGCGAATGCGTGAACCAAATTTATGAATGTATACGGAAACTTGTACGTGGTAATACATCGCGTTACCAGGCCTTGCTGTTGCAGCCAGATGTTGATAATATTATTTAAAAAACATGAAAAGCCAAAACCCAGAATGCTGATACTAAAGCGCCATTAATTTTGACCAACTCCTATTCCCAAAGAATGTTGCCTTCTCGCTGAAAAATTATGATTTATAACGTGGAAATTGGATTGAATGATAGGTTACTTACGAGCATAGGACTTACCAGTACTCTTTAGCGGCCGATCGTCCACTTCTCAACACCACCTGAACTGCTTTGAGACTCAAACTTCACTATGACAGAGGGAGGATTAAGGGGAAAAACTTAAAGTGACGCACTGCTTCTAACATGCAGCCCCGAGAGGTAATAGAGGGCGGGGAATCACTAAGGATATCAAGGGAGGTTGCCTAGCACAAATAGCCCATGGCAGAGTCAAATATGTTGGCCTTGATCACGAAGACGGTCGGGAGAGGTTCGGTTTGCGCGTCGTTGGGTGTAGCTGGTGGTTGTGATGGAGGCGTCGGGGGAGGGGGAAGGACCTCTCAGGGCGCCTCCCACAACACAAAAAGGACCCTGTCACGTGACGTCACATACAGTCACTTTCAAAAGTTTTAGGAGAAATGTTGTGGTGTCACTTCCACTTCTCGAGAAATTTTAGTTTTTAGTTTAATTCTTTTTGTTTTCCTAGGTTACTCACCGAAAATATTACGTTTGCGGGTGAAGACATAGGCACTCAGAGGGAGATGTAACTTGCAAATTGATCATTCTGTTTCGATTTATATCGGATTAAATGGTTATTTCTACATCTACATAATACCCCGCAAGCCGCCTAAAAGGCGTGTGGCAGGGGGTGTTAGGACACCAGCCGTTTACAGTTAAAAAAAGGAAAAATAAGGTGCTCCAACGAAGTTGGGACTAGCGTTTATTAAAGTCCTTTATGGTTCGGGGGAAAACGAATTCCCATATCTATCCGTTCGGCAAAACATCTCTCTTAATTTATCACTTCTATCGGACCTGGAAAAATAGTGTGGCTCTAATATTATGTTCTCTGTGTCGCTCTTAAAGATATCCATTCTCAATTGTTCAAACAATCTAAGCCTAGCGCGCAGCCTCCGAAGCTGCTCCCAGCCTAATTCGCTTAACATCTGGGTAACACTGTCTGTACGCCCGTAGCAGTTTTTGACGAAACGCGCAGCCTTCCTTTGTATTTTATCAGTTCGCGGATTAAGTCTTAATTTAGTGTGCATTTACTGTGAACTTGCCTCGATTTTTACTGCTGGTTTGTATTGTACCTGTTAAAAAAACATCTTCCGCTAGTAACTGCGGTGGCCTAGTGGAGAAAACGTGCAATTGAGATGGTAGCGGTTGTAAGATCGAATCCCTGACGTGGAAAACATTGCTTAATTCTTTTTCAGGTCTTTCACTCATTTTGTATTATTACGGATTTTAAATAACTTAAAATTCGTTCCAACAGCTTTAATACTTTTTTAAACGATAATGAGTCATATAAAAGTTAGGAATTGGGAAGGGTTAGCCGTATAATTTCTATGAATAGCTTGTACATTTTGAAGGTTATGGATTCTCAAAAGAGGGGAACCGTAGCCTGGCGCTGAAGGGCGTATAAAAACCCTGCGTCAGTGTTAATATAATTGTTTAATACTAGCAAAAAATGAGTCATTCATATCAGTTGATTATTGCAAATTCATCAATTGGTTTCGATTTCCATAGGTTTTTTTAGATTTTCTGTAATGAACACCATGCTGCTCACCCGCCTCGTAAGGTGGATGTCGGAGCACAGAGGGCTAGCTGGTGTTAAATATTGGACAATGACCTGCCTCGGCGTTAACATACTCGTGAAAGACCGGTGAGGAAATTCACTGACAAAATTCACTAACTCTTGCTTTACTTTTTGGTATTCCATTATAAGTTTTCCTGGATATACACAATTACTAATACCACTTATTTTTTATCAGAGCGCGACCCCGGTTTCAATGAATTATCATCATCTTCAGGCAAAAATTATGATTTGTTTTTTTAATGAATATTTTAAAATTTTGCAATGACCGCCGTGAAATGAACTCTAGGGAGCAGTTAGAAATTTTAAAAATTATTGAAAGTCAGGACAGTACTCTTCTAAATGTAAATCTCTACCCATCCTTTTCCTCTATTCTGGTGTCCGTTTTAAAATTCATCAAGTAACTAGGTAACAATAATAAGATAAATCATAATTTGCACCTTAAGATGATGATAATTCATTGAAACCCGGGTGGAGCTCTGATAAAAAAATTAATGGTATTAGTAATTGTGAATATCCAGGAAAACTTATGAAATTCGCTCTTTGGCTTTCGTTATTAACCAGACTGCGTTCTGGATAGTGTAAAAATAAGGCTTATACTATTTTTCTTTAATTTAGCTGTGCCTTTTAAAAGAAATTCAATGAGTAACAATTTAACAGGAAATATAAAAACCTAATCTGGTAATCTAAAACATAAAACACATTTCTGTATCCCCATGCATTTGTTCACAGATATATCCAATGCGCTCTAATACACATTGCATCATAACTGATAAAGCAATGGACAACATTCTTATCAATTTACGAGATGAAAGAATTAGTTTCATACAGTGTATTCCTAATCCCCTACAGTTCTATTCTCCCTCACATTTTGCTGCGAAACGTTCTCTCGACAGCAAAAATTGTGAAGTCCGAAATAGCGTATTCGATAACTATATTGTTTCCACTGAACAGCAGCATCAAATGTTTTTGTCGGTCTGTTATGAATGGCTTGAGGTCAGGTTTGTGGAGTTGAATACTATGCTCCATTACCCGCCTTCTAACTGTTGCGTAGCTGCATCCAAATTGCGCCTCTCTGGATAAGGCAACTATTCATACCGACATAGAGGACTATTCACGATGAAATATCGAATCCTGATGTCCTCGAATTGTTGGTGGCTCGAAGTCTGCCGCTCCTTCGCTTGTCTATCAGTGACTCGTCGCCTTCCTTGAAACGCTTTACCCAGTTATAAACAGTAATCCGGGACAAATTCACCAGCCGAGCTAGCATCTGTTAACCGCACAGCAGAAGTTCAAGACTGGTTCTGAATTATCGATGAATTTGTCCGCAATCCACATGCCAATGCCAATCCCTTAGTTCGCAGTTCCATTTTTCATGGTTCCTAGGTCCCGTTCCCAGGATTACCACTTCAACACTATGGCAATCTTCAATTTTCACTTACTCGTTCGTGAAATGGAGAAGTGGTAAGAGCGAAAAATTGCTCTAATGTAGACTCAGGTCTTTTGCTAATTTTTTTTGTTCAAAAAATCTATGACTTCTATGTATTGATTATCATCATTATTATTCAGTACTTCCTCATAGTTTACAGAGAGTTTTAGTATGCTTTTAAACCGATACACAAATACAAGTTAAAACGTACATTAAAATGAATATTTTATGTGCGATTTATTACGCTTTTCTATTGCTCGTTTTGCTACGTTTTACAGTTCCGCGATTCATGTTTCCATGGTTATCGGTAGAAAACTATTGTGTAATCATGCAAAAGCGTTCAATAGGGTGGTTTCCTATTATTATTTTCTTATTGCCTAAATCAAAAGATTATTACTCCTGGAGTACGTATTTCACGCTTTTAGATTTTTAAATGACGATATCTATTTTTCGCAATTAAATGAAAAGTGAAAATTTTCAATCGCGCGAAAACGTTACGGCTAAGTATGAATGATGGGAAAAGACCGTGTGACGTCATTCTGGTTCCCGCTGTCACCGTGTGAGGTGACCATGGGGCGAAGCTTTGAGCTGATACGATGCAGGCTGCTAGTAGGTAGCAGAGTACCCTGCTATCAGGTAGCGCTTGGCTTAAATAAAGATTATTAATACCCTATCAAACGAAGGAAACTTTCCGACCATAGGCAGTTTTAATAGGTGATTATTAAAAAATGCTTCCCTGAGCTCTGTGCCTCATGCATGCATTGGTAATCTCAGACGATTTAAAACTCTTATCTACTCGTATAGAAACTAGGTCCCTGTGACGTCACGTGGAGTGGAATCGCATTGGCGCCAATCTGGCCTTTTTCAAATGAGGATAAAATTTACCATTGCCATTCGTCTAAACTGGGATTTATAGAACAAAATAATTTGTATATTCTGAATACACTAATGGTGGGTAACGAATCGCAATCAATGCCTTTCGTTTTCTTTGATGAAGGAAACTACCCTATTGAATGAACTTGGTGATATTGTATAAGCGTTGATTTACTGCCTGAACTCGGGTTATAATCCCTGGGTGCACAAAATGTTTCATGAAACATTTTCTCAGGCGGGGAAAAGTTAAGGTTACTGAAGAGAATAATATGAATTGTGCTTAGTAATTAGCTTATTGAGAAGAATAATTTGGATTGTTTTACAAAATGTTTGCTAACAGCTATGACTAAAATCAATGTAGGACCCCTATAGGATTCAAGTACTCAAAAATGCGTTCGACATAACGCAATGACGATATAAAGGTGTGTCACTACAATAAGTGGTGATATCTTTAGGCCTTCTAGTTTTTGAAGTCACAACAGGGTATAACATCAACCAGTTGTTTTTAAGCCCACGGATTAATTGGATGTATCCGTTCTGAGAGATTAGTTGGATCGTTGCATTAATTGTGAACCAGAAAATACATTCAACGTGAAACCCTGATCAAATAGCATGTGATGATTATGAAGACCAATAAAGCTATATAAATCAACTTATCGACGAAGACATCATATAATGACGCAAAAAAAGATAAATTAATCAATATCGATGATCACGAAATGCGCAGTCTACAAAGGTGCATATAAATTTTCAAATCTGACAGAACAACGGAGAAATCCGAGGAGAGTTCTAAGCAAATAAATTCTAGCAAATAATTAAGATCAATATTAATCGAAATAAGTATCTAGTAATGAAACAAAATTTTTACCACTTGCACCAATCTTTGAACAGTTTTTTTCCGTTCTTTTTTTACTCACATCTAGAATGCCTTCGTTCTTATGTTGTCCCTCTTTCGTCATCTTCTAAGTTTCCGCACCGTAAAGCGCTACATTCCAAGCAGATCATTTCGTAGCTAATAAGTATAGTTTGTATTAAATGTGCAAAACTAGTCATCAGGTACCGAAAACGTTATATTTTCATCGGATGAAAATTATGCATGCGTATTTTTCTGTTCGTAAGAATATGATCAGTGTTTGTTCACCCCTAAGAGTGACTCAAGGTATTCATTACTCAAGTGTAAGTCCTATAATTGCAGTGAAACCACTTATATGTAATAATGTGGAGGACATTGACATGTATGATATCACCAGGCGCCAGTTACGACTGATTCTAGCAGAAAAAAAAGAAACGAAAAAGGAGAAAGACTTAGTTTGACCCCTCAATGAAAGTGTTACAGATAAAACATAGGCTAAATGTGCATTAAAATGGTAATAAATAGGCAAACAAGCCATCTAATTAATGCTTCCGATAGTTTTTTTAATTATTGTAAATAAATTAACGATAACCTTAAGACATTCGAACTTTCGAGAACAAGAAGATGTGGGTTAATTACTAACTGATACCTACATGGAATATATTTAGCATTATTTAAACACGTACTTACAAAAGGAAATGTTATTGATGACTGGAATATATATCATACCGATATAATAATAATAATACACACATTTTATACTGGGACAGACCGATACTTACAGATAAAACCATAGATTACAATAGGCCTGATATTTTCTTGATCGACAAATTACAGCAAAGAGCAAACATAGTCGATGTCGCAGTGCCACTAAATCACAATGTTGAGTCTACGGAAAGAGAGAAAACACAAAAATATCAGAATTTAGCCGGTGAAATAAAAAATATTTGGAAGATGATAGATGTCAGCATTCACCCACTGATAATCTCTGCGGAAGGAGTCTTGTCTAAAAGATTCAAAAAAGAAGTCGAAGACCTGGGAATTAAAAAACAACTGATTAACCTCGGGCAAAAAGCTGTTTTACTACAGACCTGCCAGATCGTGAGAAGATTCCTGGGTCGGGCATGATCGGACAGTGTGGGATAGGGTGAATTCTCTTCCTTAACATCCGAGCCTAATCCTAATTTGCCCTAAGGATAGGTGAATATTACCGTCTGGTATAACCAGCTGAGAAAGTGCATGAACTAATAATAATAATATTAATAATAATAATAATTTAGCACACATTCATATTTTTTTATTTTAGCGCACATACTATTTTGTAGGCCACCTTTAGAATACTCTTTCAGATGTAAAGCCGACGTGCGTTTCTTCCTTATATTTGCGTTGCGACGCAGAAACGTCTCGGTATTTTTTAGTACAAGGCAGACTTCTCAGACTACCTCTCTCAGATTACTACAAAGGTGAGAATCGCGTGACTGAGAACTTATGCTTCGCCTTGGTTTTCCGGTACCGTGAGTCGGGGAATTTGCGATGAATTTATGAATAGATAGGAATGCCTCGGCATGACTTTCGCGGGCCGTGAAAGTAAGTCAAACTGGCCCTTTCAGGGCACCCAAGGCACATAGGTAATACCCTAAGTACGAGCTCAGAGGAAAACGTAGTTGCTCGTGCTAGCCGCGAGGACCGACTTATAAAAGTGACTGTACGTCACGTAAAAGCATTCCAGGTGTCCAGGGATAAGCCTCAGACAGCGCGGAATGGTCAAAAAATCTATTTTATTTTTATGTTGCAAACATTCGCATGTATTACTTTGTATGAACACTCTAAAAGCTTTTGTGTTATTACGGTGTAAATAACTGAGAGTAGGTCTATATAATGAATGCATCGACGATACATATCATAAGACAGTGAATTAATTAGGTTATAATAAATGGATAAAAAATTTTAAGTATAAATTAATGATTTTATTCAATTTCGTCGCTATAAAAGGTACAATTTTCAACATCTGCCGAGTGCGGTATTCCTCGAAATCAGGGGCTAGTTCCGGATGGTGACACACAGCCGACAAATCGATCTTAATTTCGGCGTCGCAGGTAACCTCTTCTGATCACACTTTACAGGCTTTGTTGTATTACGGGGAAAAAGTATTCAAACAGAGTTTTTGCCGCCACCATCGCTTCGCAGGAGAATGAATTCCTTTTCCGACGGTATATAATCGTTGGAATGAGATAAGGGAAATTCAAATACGGTATTTTTTCAGCAACCAAGGTTGAGATGGTTTACTTGCCTGCCTCGAACGGAGGCTTGAACGTATTTCACACAGCTCACCAGAATATTGGTGCATTAAATATCCTTAGGTCTAGTGCCTTCCTTTTTCCCTCAAACCCTTTTTTCCGCTATCTCCCTCCAGCCCTCCTTTCCTTCTTCGCACCTACTCTGGCACTCATCCTAAAAGTCACTGAAAGCCCATCTCCACTTCCTCATTTTATCGTCTCTTAAAATTTACGGCAAAATATTCGCCAGACGTAATCTGCGAGACAGTAATGGCGAGGAGCGATTGTGAGCATAAGGAATTACTATAAATACCTAAACAATCATGACACATGGCACATTTTGAAAGTTTTGGTACGACAATTGCGACTGAAATATTTCCTCAAGGCATAAGCACATGATTGCTATAACTTTAAATGGCTACATATATTTTTTCGAGGTAAATTCCTTGATATTGCCCGTAGTGATTTTTATCGTTTCGTTGAGGTATGCGATGGAAATTTCACAGAAACATTCCCAATATGCGCAATTGATGCTGTCAAATGTGCCTCTATTCTACAGAGTTCATCGCGAGTCATGCTCTAGGTTGCGGGAGACTCAGTGGTCGGTCGCGTATTTGGGACGACGAAGGAAGGAAATGGTTTGCCTTTTCAAATTCCCCTCACTGACCTAAGAATAACAACCCACTGGAAGGGAAACCCATTTTCCTGCGGAGCAATAGTGGCGGCACAACCTTTGTTGGGATACTTTTTCCCCCATAGTACATGTGGCGTAAATATTTCGAGGTACCTCATTACCCCTTTATATATAAGACTACATAAACTAAAAAAATCGACGACAAACGATTTTCTACATTTTGTATCGTATTGTTCACAAATGCCATATTTAAGTCTTAGAAGTTGATGAGAATAAAAACTAACTTACTTTAATGACATTGTGAATTTTTGGTTTCTTTTCACTCCTAAAAAGTTGTGCCATTAGTTTTAATATGCTGAATTAAAAAAAATGTAATACTATCATATTATTTTTATCGAAATATAATCAGATTTGAGGCCATGTACTTCGTTTAAAGAAGCAAACGATGAAAAATAGTACACGGCAAAATATGAAATAATGCTGTGAAAAAACCTGTGTTCAAAGATTCAACTTCCATACTAAAATAACAATTTTGAGGCCAGCTTTTCTCTCAATTTAAGCCCGCTGTGCGACGCCGCGAAAAAAACTCATTGACACGGCCTCTGACGATTTCTGCTACAGGCGCACGAATATATATTTCTTGCACATTAACGAGGCGCAATGAAGCGAGTTAAAGTAGAAATGTAATAATAATTTGCTTTTTATTACTCCAAAAATAAAAAAAGTACAGAATAGAATTTATTGCATACAAAGGAGTAGCTTTAGGTAGCCATTAAGGAGAACCTGTTTTATGGCAACCATCATTTACAAAAGGTCATGCTAGCATAGAAACATTTTAGGCACAGCATTTGAATTGAAGTGGGTACGTAGTACATGTATTACATAGTATTACATCAAAGAAAAATATCCTCCATACTTTGCATTGTAAACAACCAAGTAAAAGTCACGTCGTCCTAGCAGAGAAAAACGATAGAGCAAGTGGATATCTCGTCGCAAGACTCCACCGACCGCAATCTTGCATGTTATCTATGAAATACTTCCAAAAATGTCGAGCGAAGATCTCAGTACATTTTATGGAAATCAATGTCTGCAATTCAGGCGAGGAGGAATTTGATGAAAATGAGGAAATGACGCAGTAAACAGGGTAGCCCAAATTGATAAGAGCCCTTGATCAATCGCTTATATAGAGGGATTCATTTATGGTGGTGACCCTGGGAATTTTCAATGATATCACCCCGAGGCCCACACGCTTTATGTTTTCCCTTACCTCCCGACAGAGGGCCTATTTATCCCTCTCCATGGCGACCACTTTCGGCGAATAGTCGTAAAACGAAGAGCGCAACTTGGAAGAAGGATCCCTGAGGAGGCTAAGACTTGGGGACAGCCATAAAATTTCGGCGGCCGATGATAAAACAAGTAATATGCGCCCGGGATAACGTTCCAAGGCAAAATATTCCAACCCTAGAGTGCTTCAAGCAAGGGGCCTGATTTGAAGGTTTTCACTCATTACGAGGTGGTGAAACCAACATTACCAATTGAAGGTCTTACGGCTTCCCCCGCTCTTTTCAATGCAGGTCCACAGAGGGATAGGCGCGTTTCTAATTTTAAAATGCAGAAAAAAGGCAGGGTCTTATGTACAAGTTTAATTGAAATGTTCATGCACAAATTGAGGTCAGAGGACCTCTTTAAACACAACATTGGAAGTAATTACACTATCCTCTGCTAAACGCACATGATGACTTACTTACTATACTTACGTATCAACAGGAGACTTGAATGTGGAATCAGCCGAATTTTGATAAAAGTTGTTTGAAGAATGCGAGATATTGTTGCAAATGAACAAATGTATCAGTTTGTGCGCTGCTAACGTCAGGAATATTTACCGTTTTCTTTTGTTTGTTTTTTTATTATTTAAAAACCAATTTTAGGAAGTAAGGTATGCCGTCGCATGTTCTCTGATAAATTCTGTGCATTTTGGTACCTCATTTTTAGAGTTTGGTTGCGTATAATTTGAGAAAAAGGTATCTATACAGTAGAAATAATATAGAAGATTGGGAGGAAGGATTTCACAAATGCACATAATAGGAATCAACTTTTCATGATTCCGCAACGAAATGGCGCTCGTGGAGATATTTTCTCAACTCCCAAATAAGCTGGAAAATAAATATTATCTTATTTATGATTGGCCCCAGAGAATATTTAACGTCAAAGCCACCATTTCCATTAAAAACCTTAAAAATCCACATGAAATCTGTCATGGAATCAATTTCCTGGTATTTCCTACAGAATTCCATAATTTTATCCTCAAAGATATGTATACTGCATACGAAATGGAGACTAAATATTTATGCATTGAGACGATAATTTGATTTCATGTAACCCCAACTAAATTACTCATCTTAAATCTTTAATTGTCGTAATAGACAGTGAATGAAGCAAAAAATTGGTGGGAAATCGAAATTCCTTCCAAAACAATATGATTGCCTCTTTTGTTGAAGTTTTTACTTAAAAGATATGAAATAAAAATTCTTAAGTCTACGCTACTATCCCGCTCTCCCCTAATTCATCAACACGGTTCTTTGTTTTGAGGATGATAGATGGGTGAAATTCCTGAGTCCCCTTTCCTTCCTTACCGCGAGTACAACAGTTAGGAAGGGCGGAAAATCTCGTGAAGGTCGAACGGAATTCGCCCATGGCACCCAGTGCGTAGCTGAGACGCATTCCCCAGTTGAGAAAATTCCCTGGCGTAAGTGATTAGCGAGGGAAAATTGTTGCGCGGGAAGGAAAAAAAACGTTAGAGGAACTAATTAAGCCGCCTCGCGGGTTCGTGATGGGAAGTAGGAAGGCTTTGCTAGGTGACGCTCCGGGGTGGCAAGGAGCGTCGCTAGGTGAATAGGGAGGGTGGAGTTAGGTGAGGGGAGTAGGGCCAACGGAAGGTCTGGCGTGGAGGAATTAGCATTTCTGGGTACGTGCTTAAAATTCAAGCGAGGGAGTTACATCTTGGTTAATCATTTTTTATGCAAAAGATGGGGAGAGGCATTTTTGGGAGATATTAATGCAGACGAGTTAAATTGAAGGAAAGGAAAAAAAATATCATGGGAGAGAAAAACCGCAGAATATTCAACGCTTAAGTATCATGTAGCAAGAGGTTTAACAAGGAATTTTGGCCTCTCATTACATTAATTATCTTCCTCTACATTCTTAAAAGAAGATGTCTGTATGTCTGTCCGCTATGCATTTCAGTACGGATAAACGGATTGCAACCAAAGTTAGTACGTAGGTGCATTTCATGCTCCCAAAGTCCGTAGTGCCACTTCCGGTTGTTTCTGGCCCTTCTTTTTATCGTTAATTCATTACCGTTTGTTACGTTACGTGGTGCATAAAGCTGTGATTGGACATCCTGCCGAGTAAACACACATCTTGACACTCTTGAAGGGAAAACATAAAGAATTCTAGACTAAACTATCAATCCTCTTGGTCCAAACCTTTTTACGTTCACATGACGTTTTTGGTCTATGCTCGTGTGGACATTCTTAAGGATTAATATTGTGGAGCGGGGTATAAGATGATCCGGTACGCAGTAACATTTTTTCCATTGTTTGCTGTTACAATGTAGGGCGCTCCTTATTTTTAAAGTTTTCGGATTTATTTTGGGAAGCCCCTCAGATTTGTTCCATTTGGCTTGAAAATTAATTGTGAGAATTATTTCTGCAATTGGACACCGGGAAAACGTGCTGCATCGCACTAAAAATTTCTGGACTTTTATTATTTTCGGGCATAACTGAAGATAATGTCACCCTCGGATTTTCATATTTTTTTACGACGACTCGTTAGACATTTCTAGTACATCGACTCAAATATCTTTCAATTCTGCTTTTGGTTCCCGGGATTTCGAACCAAAAGTTAGCGCACGCCACAACAGGCGCGCCCTCTCACACCAACGCTCGAATTTCCTAAGTTCGAGCCACATTTTCTTTAACATGTATTTTTTAAAGGACAATGGACATGTCTGGTCAGTAAATCAAATACAGGTATTTCAAAATTCGTATTTGAAATAAATTTGTAATTTGTATTTGGTATTTCAAATACACGACCTACATGTATCTTGTATTTCAAGTGCAGATTTTTTCCATCTTCCCGTTCTAAAATAAAAAATACATTTTTAAAATAATTTTGAAGAGGCTCTGATAAATATTCAATAATATTATGCTTTGATTACTTTGTTTTCGTTTTAATCGTTTTGTTCGTGTTTGCAACTATCCATAACATGCCAAGGAAGGATATATTTTTTGAAGATCTCGTAGTTTCCATATAATTGCATTTTGTCTTTTTAAAGGTATATAAAATACTATTTTTTGTTTGTTTTTCAAATAACCATGTCAAAGTTATTTTGTATTTTCCATTTTAATTACATTTGGAGCGGTATTTTGTATTTTAAATACTCCTCGGCCTGTATTAGGCCCAGCCCAGACAACGGAACCGATGTATTCCATTCTGAAAGATACTTTCATCTCTTTGCTTAGTTGAATTCTGACCATGAACATAGAACTTCAATCTATTGATGAAAAACCTTGGACACTACATTTTTTTGTGATACAGTGTTCCGCCAATGCCGACTCCTCTGGTTTCAAGAAGAATGCCAGAATATTATTCAACAGTAAAAATTGAAATCGCTTAAAACTCTATACGTATTCTAAAGAGGTTACTCTTTGCTTTGATGTGGTTACTTCTTTCACGAGATCGTTTTCTATTGGGATATCTGGTATTACATCACTTACAATAACCAAATAGTCCGCATCAGGGGCACAGCTAGGAATTAAGGCTAGGGGGGTTACAGGCGCAACTAAAGTCCAGCCGGCGAGAGTTGTCCGATGGCACTTTAGAAGGACCCTGCGCCAACATGGTTTGCAACCAATCGCTGTCCCCCAAATGCACCTCACACCCTCGCCTAGTCGTACAACGTTGTCACATACGCATGAAGCACTGAGAAAAGCCTGAACCACCAAAATAAGCCCTTTCTGCGAATCGCCAAAACAAAGGATTCTTCCTTTGGATCCTTCAGGCTCGTCGTCCCTTCTGGCTGCTTTCTTCACGGAGCCCTTTTGTTAACATGTGATGTGGGCGTTTCCCTTTCTTACCTGGCAACCTTGCCCCCTACCCCTTCTAGCGGTCAACGGACAACTCTCGGCGACCGGACTGTAATACTGGGGGGTCTGGGGGAATACCAGCCAGGGTTAGCGGGAGGTGCGGGCGCCCTCAGCTGCCAGAAAAAAAAGATAAATGGCTCAAAATGGTGAGTTTTACGGCGTTATGAGGGATATTTCATTAATCCTTAACTATTCTATTAGTAATATTAATACAATAAGTAAAATAGATTAAACTTAAAAATTTCTCTGAGCTCTGGGGGTGGGTTTATCCCCCTAAACCCTCCCCCTCGCTGCGCCACTGGTCAGCATTGTTTCGTTGATACTGAACTTTTACTGCTCATACGTAAAATTTCCTATAGTCTGTTCACTTCATGTTTGCGGGTGAGCTTTCGTGAGAGCTCGGACACTTTCGGAGGGTTTCGCTGATGTGGGTGGGGTTGTACCGAAAGAGAGAGAGAGAGAAAGAGCGAGAACTAACTTAGCGCTGCCAAATGTACATAGCAATCCTAGTTTGTCGCTGAAAACGTGTCAGTCTTGGCTGGCCACAGTTTTTGTTTGGCCGGCGTCGAGACAATAAACCTACTCATTTGGAAGGTATTGAGGATAATTCCTTCACAGAGGCCCATGACATTGTCAGCTACCATTCGGTACCGCTGGTTAAAGTGATACTAAAAGAGATACAAGGAAAACGTGAGGTTTGGCAACACTGCCCCTCGAGCAGATTCACGATGTTGGCATGACGGAGGTCTGAAAGCGACTGAATTTCCGAAGCGCTAGGCCACGCCTGCATGATTGACAAAAGGAAAAGTAACTTGTTCCTTTAACCTTCCCTCCCCTCAACCTCACTTACTTTAGCCACACCTCATCACCCACAAACATAAACTTATCAGATTATAACCTTGTAGCTCAGGTCATGTTTGTTCTAGTGAGGCATCTTGAGGAAACCGCTTTCGTATAAACTTATCCTTTCCTTCTCATATACCGAATTCTTTTCATGAATTCCGTATTTCGGCTTTGGTTAACGACCCCTTTGTGGCCAGAACTAGAGTAAAGTCAAGTGACAGCCATCTTCAGCTCCCTGGGTGCTGATCCAAAGGCGCCGTCACCCGCTGAGGCGCCACCGCGCCCACTCAAAGGCGTCACGCTGCGGAACAAAGTCGCTGACACCTGAGCGACGCCATATGTGAGAACGTGGCGGGTCTGGAAACACGATCATCCAACAGCGTCAGTTACACTCACCAGAATTTCGAGGCCAAAGAGGTGGTATATATCTGGAGGTGGCACCACTGGTTTCGGGCGTGGAGCGAAGTGTGGCCGGAATGGGGGTGCTTGGGTAGGAGGACAAGCCACGAAGCTTGAGCTCTACCTAAACCATTCCTAACCAACACTAGGTGTTTTGGTTGAATCACTGAGTGAATAGTAATGGAGATATAAGAAGATTTTTATTTGTAACGGCATGCTCGATATGGCTTCCGTCCGCTTTTCTCGTCCCGAACACTCCAACAACCAAACTTACTATGTACGAGAGACACGTCAAATTTTATGGTCGAACTCATTTCCGGCGACAATTTTAATCACTCGAGTTTGATTTTCGTAACCATTACATTTCTACCGTCAATTTTTTATCCAAACGCATCAATTCTGCACCGCTGTGGAAACACAATGGAAAACGTAAACGAACCTCGTGCGAGTTCAATTACCGCGTGATTTATAATAGTAAAATACTAATATATACAATAATAATAATAAAATAATTATATAATTTACTGGTCTCAGATTACAATATTCGATTTGAAAATCCTTTGTTAACAGCTTACCGCTCATCAGTAAATTTAATGTCTTAGTAGAGTAATAAATTGAAATCATTAATTAATAAAAATTAAAAAACAAAGGAAAATATAAAACATATTGCTAAACATGCATGCATGATTTTAGAGCGCTGAAATGGCCAATTAGGTTGGGCTAGTTAGGAATCGATGACATTTTTTATATTTTCAGGAATAAAGAGTATTAGATTGGTTTATAAATATTATTCCACGCTTGTTGGGCAAAATGGTAAATGATTTTTGAATATAGGCGCAGAATGTTTTGAGAATGCTTGGTTTTCTCCTGAAAATCCTATACTCGCACGAGTTCTCGGAATTAAGCGAAGACAAGAATCATGTAACGCACGCCTAAAAATTCCTACGATCTCCGCTACGCCGAAGGCTCCCTTCAAAGATGAATCTCTCGCTACGGGACTGATTTTAGGCCTGAATTCTTTTATCATTTTCCCCGTTCCTCAGATAGATCGCTCCAGCGATAGGTTTTCACGGACCAATGGAGTGATCGCTCGAGCCATCATTTTCTAAATAACATTCTCACCGTCCTTTTCTCCATCAGTTATTTCGTCAATTTCCGAATTCACCACTGTCGTTCAAT
Organism: Ischnura elegans; assembly: GCF_921293095.1. Taxonomy (NCBI): domain Eukaryota; kingdom Metazoa; phylum Arthropoda; class Insecta; order Odonata; family Coenagrionidae; genus Ischnura; species Ischnura elegans. The sequence goes on along the minus strand of NC_060253.1, from coordinate 82,542,907 downwards.
GTCGGTCACCATGTAATCAGTTTGTAAATAATAGTACTCTGTCTCAGCTACAAAATTTTAATGTTGTGAATAATTTTAAGTTTCTTGGAGTATATATTGAACAAAATATAAAGTGGGATGTTCATGTGCCATATGTATGTAAAAAATTGAACTCAGTATTTTATATACTGTCTGTTTTAAAACATACTGTAAGCCTTGACGTACTGAAAACATTGTACTATGGTTTTTCTATTCTAGAATTTCATACGGGATTATATTGAGGGGAACTCCCTCCTCATTAAATACTGTATTTTTAATACAAAAGAATCTATTAAGAATTATTTGTCGTAAACCTTTTCGTGCTCACTGTCGGCCTCTTTTTCAGTCACAAAAAAATTTAACTCTGCCTTCATTATTTATTTATTATTCCGTAGTGTACGTAAGAAAGCATGAAGCTGATTTTATCTCAAATAAGAACTTCCATAACTATGAGACAAAAAGGTGTAATGATATGCATGTGCTGTCATCTACTCTTGCCAAGTATTCTAAAGGACCTCGTCATATGTGTGTAAAATTGTACAACCACCTACCACAATTTATAAAAAAAGAAAAAACAATGGCTGTATTCAAAAATTTAGTCTATAATTATCTATTGTGTTACTGTTTTTATGATGCAAATGACTACTTAAAACATCAGTAATGATTGTGTATGTCTAGCTAGTATTGATATGTTTTTTTTTTGACGTGCCTTATATACTTGGAGCTTGCCTACAATGTATCCCTTGGGCAAATAAAAGTTATTATTATTATTATTAAAACCCAAGCGTGGCGTTACAATCACAGTTTGCCGCCGTGCGATCTGATTGACCAAAAGAAGGTACCAGCGTTAATTTCAGCTGCTGAAAAAAGGGACGCGATGATGAATTTTTTGCGTTTTCAGTGATGAAAAAGCGATGGGAATTCCATCCCTGGAGCCAATATGACTGCGTGAAACGCTCATTTTTCTACCATTTATGAGCGATCCCTGGGGCCCTCGAAAAAATACGTGTCATTCAAGCTTAAGGATTAATTATATCGTCCCTTAAGTGCATCGTAGCTTTTAAATATAACTATATCGCTATTGGATCACAAAAAATATTAATCATCTACGTTGCGGAGCTTCAATCATCTTTATGTCCTATCCCAAGGTAATTCGTTTTTGTAAAGCATCGCGAGCGAGGAATGTGAGATTCAAGATAAATGTAGGTGGGGAGAAGCTTGAGCAGGTGGAGCAATTCAACTATTTAGGCAGCACATACGAGGAAAACGGATACAGTGATAAGGACATCAGGAAACGAATTGCATTAGCAAAGGAGGCGTTCATGAACAGGAAGGAGCTTCTGGGAGGATCGTTATGCAAGAGTTTAAAGAAAAGATTATTGAAGAGTTTGATCTGGATTGTAGCTCTCTACGGTGCGAAAACCTGGACACTGAGGAAGGAGGACGAGAGAAGATTGGAGGCATTCGAGATATGGGTATGGAGAAGAATGGAGAAGGTGAGATGGACAGAGAGGAAGAGAAACGACGAAGTACTGGACATGGTGGGTGGGGAGAGGTAACTATTAGATGAAATACGGATGGGACGGAAGATTTGGATAGAGCGAGTACTTAGCGGGGAGGGGATGTTGAAAACGGTGTTAGAGGGTAGAATGTTTGGTAAACGAGGGAGGGGAAGGAAGAGAATGGGATTTTTTTAGATAGATTGAAAGGGAATAGGCCTTACAGTGAATCAAAGAAGGTTGTGCTGGAAGAAAGAGAGGCCCCAAGATTACTTCTTTATTACTCCATGGCAGTGGCGGATCTATGGGAGGGGCTAAGGGTCCTATAGCCCTCCCCCCTTTGGATATCCAATTTACACTAGATAGAATGGTAGTTTTATTTGGACCCCCATTACGTCTGGGAGGTTACCCCTTACTTAGCGCCCCCCTTGTCCCCATTCTGGATTAGCCACTGCCCCATGAAAACCTATCTTAATCGGTAGAATACTATAATAATCATATCATATACATAACTTTCCATTTATCCTTAGCGCCCTATGTTCCAGCAACGTTTTGTCTGCAAATAATTCAGCTCTTGTTTACAAATAACGTGAACATTCACGCCATCTCCTGCCTGACACTTCAGCTGCAAATGCGCAGCAGATTGTCCATGGTCCACGTGCGTGTGATAGGTCAAGTGGATCGTCTACGGGAGGTTACGATGGTTACGATTCGTTGATCAAATCGACGAATGAGATTAAAAATGAGGAGGACTGTCGAAGATTATGTGAATTAATGTAACTATAATGCACCATTTACGTCAGAGAAGGAGGCGGTTGAGAGGTCACGTCATAAGATATAGCTATCACGTGTGAAATACAGGCTTCAATCATTAACAAACCAATCACGAAATTGAGAAATTGATATATCCCGGCTTTCCTTGCATATGACTCATTCATGTGATTCATACGATAGTTCAGAAAATTCAGTTATTTTTTCACGTTATCTTCCCCAATAATTCGTGACGGAACCCACATTCCATTTGTCCTCAGTGCCATATCTTCCAGCCTCATTTGGTCTGCAAATCATTCACCTGTTGTCAGCAAATAACGTGACCATTCACGCCATCTCCTACGAGGGCTATGTTTTAATCTTGTGCGGATAATGCGCGGCAGATTATGGATGAGCCACGCGCGTATGATAGGCCAAGTGGAAATTCACCTTGGTGTTACGATGCTAACAATTAGAAAATCAAATGCACGAATGGGGTGAGGAATAAGGAGGTTTGCCGAAGAAAAAAAGAATAAATGTACTTTGACGCACCATATGCGTCACAGGATGAGGCAGTGGAGAGGTCATGTCCAAAGAGACAGAGATCACTTGAGAAATACTAGATTCCATTATTAACAATCCAATGCCGAAATTGAGTAAAATATTTGTCCCGATTTCCTGGCATGTGACTCATAAATGTGTACAGGCACTTAAGTTATTTTTTCACGTTATCTTCTCTAAAAACTCGTGATGGAAACCACATTCCATCTGTCCTCAGGACCCTATCTTCCAGCTACGTTTGGTATGCAAATCATTATCCTGTTGTTAACAAATAACGTAACCACTCACGCCGTCTCGCGCCAGTGATAAACATTACTCTTGAGATGATAATGCGCGGCATATTGCCGATGGGCCACGTGCGTATGAAAGGTCGAGTGGATCGTCTACGTGATGTTACGATGCTTACGATTAGTTTATCAAATAGACGAATGGGATGAGAAATGAGGTGGTGTATCGGAGAATTGGCGAACAAATTTTACTTTGAAGCGCCATAAGTCGGAGAAGGACAGGGTGGAGAGGAAATCTCATAAGCGATTGCGTGAAAAATGTAATGGAGGGAAAACAGAAGTAAAGTTGAAAATGGAAAAGCATGAGGAATTTCCACAATTTTAAATTTATTGGTACTACCGGTTTCGCTTTACAGCATCATCAGGTACCAATAAATTTAAAATTGTGGAAAATACTCAAGCTTTCTCATTTTCATTATGTCACGTTTCCACTCCATCTCGCCTGAAACCTCAGATAATATAGAAGTAAAGTTATCCAGAGGAATACCAAGAGTCAAGAACGTGCGGACAAATCAAGAAGGATACACAGAAGAAGATCCACAGAAAACTTAAGAAACTGGCTAGGGAAAGAGAGGAATAAAGAGCTGCAGTGTAAAAAATCTTAAAATGGCAGCAATGTTAAACGACTAAACTGACCTTGACTGATCAGCAGAAACGAGGACCCATGGCGAGCTCGCGGGGTTAAGGCCGTAACACACTAGCGACTGCGACCGCCGCTGCGATCGCGACTGCGGCTGCGACTGGCCCGTCGACCAATCAGTGCGAGGCAGTCGCAGTCGCAGCCAATCAGAGAGCTATATTTCAATCTCGCGCGCTTGCGGCAGACGTGTTTGTTTCGGTTACCGTAGCGAGGGAAGTTCAAGAAGGTTGTGAGATAACGCTGTGAAAATTTCGGATTTTTAAAGTGATGATGGAAGCCCTGCATATTAGATATTGGACCCGAGCACACAGGTGACTAATAATGAAGTACGTTTTACCATATTTTAGGAACAATTTCAACAATTGCTGCTCTATATCCATTCTTTGGACTTTCGCAAACAAACAAGACACAAGCGGAAACGTTCATACGTGCGCATGCGCGGCCGTGGCGTCGGCCGCAATGTGTGATGGGGTGCAGTCGCAGCCGCAGCCGAAATCGCGGTCGCAGTCGCTAGTGTGATACGGCCTTTACAGCCCTGAGGCCCGGGTCTAAAGTCCCAGACTTTTCTCTCGCACGCCTCGGGAGGGAAAGGATAGAGGAAGGTAAAAGTATAAGGGGCACAGCTGCGATGAGACCCCCATTTCTCACCCCATTCGTATATTTGATCTTCTAATCGTAAGCATAGTAACATCACGAAGACGATCCACTTGACCTACCATCAATCTGTCGCGCATTATTAGCTCATGAGTAAATAATATCACTGGCGCGAGACGGCGTAAGTGGTCACGTTATTTGAAAACAAGAGCTGAATGATTTGCAGACAAAACGTTACTGGAAGATAGGGTCCTGTATGGACAGATGGAGTCCGTTTTCCGTCACGAGTTTTTGGGGAAGATAACTTGAGATATCAATTGAAATATATGATGTGTCATATGGATCACATTTGTGAGTCATATACAAGGAAAGCCGGACAAATCTTTTACTCAATTTCGGAATTGGTTTGTTAATGATTGAATCTTGTATTTCTCACGTAATTGTTTTATCTTATCACGTGACCTCTCCACCGCCTTCTTCGCTGACGTATATGATGCTTCAAATTTACATTTATTCTCTTATTCTACGGTAAACCTCATCATTTTTAATCTCATTCGTCCATTCCATCAACTAATCGTAAGCATCATAACATCACGGTGACGATCCACTCGACCTATCATATGCACATGGCCCATCAACAATCTGCCGCGCATTATCAGCTCAAGAGTAAAACATATCACTGGCAGGAGACGGCGTGAATGGTCACGCTATTTGTTGCGTTTTGCGTCGCCGGGTAGCGTCGCAGCTGCGAAATCTGTTGGTGACACTGCAGGGACTTTCCTCGTTAAACAAATGCTAGGAGAGACTGAATAGATTTCATTGTGTTGATATTTTTTTCTTTATTCTCATGCAATAGTTAACATAAAATAACTCAATTCATGATTATTGTTTGAATTATTATATTAGCTGAGGATAAATAATACATTTAGCTCAGGCTAGCGTAAACATTATCTTCGTCTTACTTTTTGTTTATTTACGTAATATAGGCCATGCATTTCCCGAGGTTCTCATTTCATGGGCATATGACTGGGTTCAACTGAAATAAGCACCACACACTTTCGGTTTAGCGAGATGCTGCATTGACCACAGTCGTGCTCAAGCTGCGCGATGATTGGCTAAACGCAAGGGGGCATACATTAATTACGTGAGATGTTTGGTTGGGGAAAGAGGTCACTCCGATTCTCACCCTTTCTCACGTGGGGGACAGGGTGTGCTCTGACACGTATCACGTATTTTTTTTCAGCAAGAAACAGGGTAAAATTGCGATCTTAGTCATCTTAATTACTAGTACTAACTAATCATGAATTAAAATAATTGAAATTTTTTTTTTATAAACCCAACACAATGAAGGATACATTCACGTATTTACAGTGAAAATACGCATTTTGAATAATCTCGTATGAGATTAAAGGGAGGGGGTCCAGCCAAATCTCACGACATCTCACTAAGAAGGGAGGGTGGCGTCCGAAAATCGCCTAAATCGCCTACTGTAATTAATAAACGCCGTATAAGCCCTAAGGTATAAGGATGAACGCTGACCATTTCTTTCACGGCTAATGCTCAGTGCAGAATTGTATTTTGGCTCCCTTATGGCTCATGTCCTTTGGTTATACACGATCCTTTGAGCCAAAGTCATGAAATATTTAACGCGCCTACTTACCTTCTTTCATCGAACCATTCAGCGGATATAGAACTTCATTAAAACGATGAAAATTCCTTCGCATGCCGCGGACTCCGATGGAAACGCCAATCAGGGAGAAGAGGATATTAATGAGCAATATTCACCATAATACTCCATTTTCCTTTCCGCAATTTTTTTTTTATTACAAGCATAAAAGTAAGGAAACAATTCATTACATGATACATAAGGCGCATGTTTCTCTATGGAAGTAAGGCTTGGACGTTGACAGCAGCAGAGAAGTCAAGAGTGGAAGCATTCGAAATGTGGTGCTATCGAAGAAAGATGAATATATAATGAATCGCCCGTGTAAGTGATGAGGAAGTGCTTAGAAGATTGGTAGAAAAGAGAAGTCTCCTAAAAACATAAGGAGTAGACGGGACACTTACTTGTCCACATTATTAAGCATGACGGCCTGATGAAAAAAATCGTAGAAGGACAGGTGGAAGGGAAGAAGGGGTCCCCGAATGAGTTACATATGACTGTCTATAAAGGATGTAATAGAGAAAAGATGCGACGCTATGAAAAAGGCTGGCGCATAGGAGAGAGGAATGGAGAGCTGCGTCGAACCAATCTTAGGATTTTTGACAAATGATGATGATTTTTGATTGCGATGAAGATGAAAAATAAAGACGCGAGGCGATTACTTGTCCAAAGCATCCGGAAACAGAGCAAACTCGCAGACAATCGGAGTGCTTCGTGCAAAGTGTCTGTAGTTTAAAACTGGTGCGTTTTCGACCTAATATATCATTGGTAATATTGATTCCTCAAGGCATCAGCTATTCAGGATTAAAATTTCGTGACACAGTTTTTTTCCTCTCTGTACACATTATGCATTGTGACCGATTCAGTAAATGCAAGTAAACTTCTTTTTTTTTGTTAATTCCGAGTTTTTATCACTTTTACACACGCTTCCCCCATCTTTCTGGATAATCGTTAGTAGAAATTATGAAAACATACGCTGAATTTACCGGAAAAAAAAGTTTATTTGTCATCTGTGATCCGCGAAAGTTTCAATCCATTAACGATTCAGCAGTATTTTGATTACTCGAAAGACGATGGCTTGGAGCCACTCAAAATTATCCGAACATATTATTACCATTACGAAAGCTATTTCTCGGCAACGTAGGCATTACAATGTCCCTTGAAACGTCACTTGACACAAACAAACACCGATAATTATCCGTGTGACGTTTTTGCACAATCTCATTTGCTCAGCAATTAACACGCGATCTTGAATCTAAAATGACTGGCCCGCAGGGGCAGCTGAAATGGGTTGAAATTAATTTATCTCTAATGGATAATAACTCAACAACGGAGGGATTTCCAGCTAATCACATTCGCGCGGTCAATAAATCAATTTATCGCCCACAATTTCTGTGATATCGGCTCTTATTGCACCGCCAAGGCATGAAGTTTGTGATTCCGGCAGCAATTGGCGTTAACAACCAGAGGCAAGGACCGCAGATATTTCAAAATGTAAATTACCATCAATGTGGAACTTACGGCGTTATATCTAGAAACAAATTTCAATTAGCGTCACATAAAATGGTATCTTGTCGCTTTTATTTGATGGCAATTTGATCCAGGTTTTCCCTCTGCAATTTCCCGTTAATGAAGATAGACCTGGCATTCCTATGATACGTTGAAATAATTATGTATTACGATACGGTATTTCACACTTCGAAATAATTATCGGGAATTCCCGATAATTATTTCGAAGTGTGAAATAAAAAAAGAGAAATAAAAAAAAGAAGCATAATATGCGAACTCACAAGTGACGAAAATATGATATGGACCATACCTTCTAACCTTTTATATCAGATTCTTAAAGAAAATTGGTATAATGTGAGAATCGGCGATAGAAAACGATCAACGAAAAATGCCTCCACAAATCCTATGTAAGATGCGTTTTTTTTCGCAGTCGCGCACAGGATTGTGATGCTTGTGAGTAATGTGATGTTTGAAAAACTGTTTATTGTAGTTTTTTTAAACCTAGGGAGAACTTTTAAAATAAATTACTTACATTAGTTGAAGACTTTTTTCGCGTAAAAAACTTAATTTTAATTTACGGACTGATTCTTAGCTTAACTTAATTCGTAACTTGGAGACGAAACTGTTTTTTTCGTGCGATAATGACTTCACATTTATTTCTAAATTGACCCGATATTTTGGCTGCTAAATGACGGATGTTCATTTTATGCAAAACGGAATGGGAAAGCTGATAATGCTATTCGATCATGCACTATAATGAATAAGACATAAACTTTTACAAAAAAAAGGTTCAACCATGCTATCGTTGTTCACAGATGCTGTACAGGAACAACTGCATATTTTCAGGTAAATACCATGTGAAAATTTATTTTCAATGGTCCAAAATTTATCAAATTTTATAGAAGTATTAGTGATAAGCTCCATTAAAGAGCCAAAGTCGCAACGGAAACGCTTTTAATTAATCTTGGTGAAACCGATATTCGATTTCTGACTACTCTCCCTGCGGCTTTAACATCGATTAATATCGTTACTAATTTAAGGGCCTCTTTTTCATACCGGCGTGGACTTATTAAACGAAATGAGGTGGAAATATGATGCTGGACGAAAAGAAGAGAATATTTGAGGATGGGTGGAAGGTAAATTTTCGAGACATAACCATGTGAAGGGAGCAGAGAGGTTCCAAAGAGTGATTCAAAGCAGACTGAAGTTCCTCGAAAATTTAATGCAGCGTTGATTAAAAGGCATAAGTACTGCCGCTGATACTTATTACCAAAGCAACGAAGTTTGCCCCACCAAATAGGATACCGAGTGAAAATGAGATTCCATTTCAGGGGCACAGGGCGGGCTGCACTCGCAAAGACGTTTTTATACAGGGTGGGGAAAAATTGTGCTGTGAAATTTTAACCCAGAATAGCTGATGCCTGTAGGAACCAAAATAGGGTAGTTTCCTTCATCAAAGAAAACGAAATGCATTGATTGCTATTCCTTACCCACCATTAGTGTATTCACAATATACAAATTATTTGGTTTTATAAATCCCAGTTTAGACAATTAGAGTTTAGTTTAATGGTCAATTTTAACCTCATTTGAAAAAGGCCAGATTGGCGCCCATGCGATGCCACGCCACGTGACGTCATAGGGACATAGATGCTATACGAGTAGTGAGGATTTTTACATCGTTTGAGATTACCAATGCATGCATGAGGCACAGAGCTCAGGGAAACATCTCTTAATAATCACTTATTAAAATTGTCTAAGGTCGGAAAATTTCCTTCGTTTGATAAGGTAGTAATAATCCATATTTAAGCCAAGCGCTACCTGCTAGCAGGGTACTCTGCTACCTGCTAGCAGCCTGCGTCGCGACGCGTCGTATCAGCGCTCAAGCCTCGCCTCAACTAACTTCACAGGGTGGCAGCGGGAACCAGAAATACGTCACACGGACTTTTCCCATCATTCCTACTTAGTCGTCGCGTTTTCGCGCGCTTGAAATTTTTCACTTTTCGTTTAATCGCGAAAAATAGATATCGACATTCGAAAATCTAAGAGCGTGAAATGCGTACTCCAGGAGTAATAATCTTTCGATTTAGGCAATAAAAAAATAATAGGAAACAACCCTATTACGAGGGCGGTTTTTTTCAGCCTCCGATCGCTCATCAAAATCACCAAACAAGCGAGAGGCGGGTACTGCGCAGATAGGGAAACTGTGCGTCCTCCGCATCACACGCTCATGTCATTTCTGACCTTAAGTTGTTGGTTTACGTTTAGTAGCAATCTCATTAACAACACTGCCTTAATTGATTCTCCCGCCAAATGTGCACTGCGGAGAGACAGCCAGAAAACTCGCCGAATGGCTGCATTGACATGTCTTGACCTTTATTTGTTTCCATTACCCCATAAACAGCACATTTACAGCCTTTACAATGGGGAATTAGCAATTATGAATATTCACACACGCCCATGCCCTGGATGAGGGCAACTTACCCAGGCGGGATTCGAACCCGCGACCTTCGGTTAGGCAGGCGAGGACTTTACCCCGCCGCCACCGAGCCGGCAATACCTTAATGCCGTTAAAAAGAGTATTTTTGTAATGCACTGTGGCTATAGTGTGAAACAGTGTGAAACATTACGCCCATTCCCATTCAAATCAAAAGAGGAGACATGCTGACTTCTGAAAGTTTTCTGATCAATGACAACGCCCGTCATCTCAGAGCTGATGCAGCCCAATTGCTCCTTCAGCAATGTCAATGGGACATTTTCGATCACCCACCGTGCAATGCTAACCTAGTGACGTGTGACTTCCATCTTTAGGCTGAAATGAAGAGGTGGCTAGGAAGTCCGATTTCAAACGGACGATGAGCTTCAGGACAAAGTCAAAATTCATTGGAAGTCATCGGCGGCAACATCCTATGAAAAAGGTACAGCAAACCTTGTCTACAGGCACGACCTATTCCTGAATCGCCGAGGCGATTACGTCGAAAGGACACCACTAATGTGCTTAACATTTAGCTATGAAATAATTTTTAATTAATCACTTCACCATCTTTTGATGACCCATAGGAGGTTGAAAAAACCGCACTCGTGCTAATGATGTTAAGGTCTATAATGCACCATTTTTAAACTACGGAAACTTTGAGCTAAGCGCTTCGATTGATCGTGAGTTTTCCCTGTTGCCGGATGCTCTAGACGACACATTGCCTCGAATGCTTTGGCTACCAGAGATGTATGAGGCAGCTCACCAGCTCAGTGGTAGCACGGCAACAGGGCAATCCAACAATCAAATCGGAGCGCTTTGCTCATAGTTTCTGTGGTTGGAAAAAGGTGCGTTTTCGATATAAACATCCTACGTAATTAGGCAACATCTACACAGTGCCTGAAAAGGTGGAGTGGAGAAGAATCAACGAATCACCTGTTCCTGCAGATATCAGCTATGCAAGGTTAAAATTTCTTGGCACCAGAATTCTCCACCATTATACACCAAGGATTATACTCGCCATGAAAAAATCGTTTTCGTTAGCCTGGATTTTGGATCTCCTGATTGCCGGTCAGGCATCCTACCAGTTTAATTAAACTACATTCTGCACCACCAATCTAAGCCTTGTAATATACCTGACCGTCAATCGGGAGATTCGGGTTCGATTCCCATCTGAGCTAAACGATTTTTAATGGCGAATTCTATCTGCAAATCCACATGATTCTGCCATGCCCTGATGACAATGGACAACTCGCACATCGAAACGTCGGCCGAGATGGAGTTGGAAAACCTGGCCCGGTGGAATTCCCGAATGACCTTCCACTATTCTATACGCCGGGAAAGCCTTCGATCCATTCTTCACATGACTCCGTTCATCGTGATATTAATCCTTCAAATTAGCACCCATACGAGTCATAAATTTGCTTGTTTCTCGCATTACTTAGAAGAAAGTGAACCCTGGTTGCTCAAACCATGACGCTCTTTACCTGAATATTCGCCAATACTACTCCAATTTCTCTGATTGTAGCGAAGTCCAGGAAATTACCCAAGGAATTTCAAAATGGAACGATGGAAGAGGATATGTAATTTCTCGTCCTCGTCTCGTAATAATATCGATTGATAAGGAAAGTAGAGTCCATAATACTTAACACCGTCAAAGTTGGAATTAAGTTTTTTTGTAAAACAAGTACTTAGTGATTTTTAAAGAACCAATTTAGCTACAATCCTTGCTTCTTTCATAAGATTTGTTGCCTTACGAGCAAGATATTTCTCTTCCTCCCGTCATGGAGCTATAAATTGATTCCTAACGCTCCTGATTACAAAGCTCTATAGAGGTATCGGCATGAGAATAACGTCTGCCCTAATATAACATCAAGATGTGGTTCACCCCAAACACAATAAGTATTATTTTTTATGATGTTTCATGGAGTTTAGGTTAAATTGAAACCAAGTTATAGCCAACGTTTCGATTTATTTAAAATCATCCTCAGGGCTATGAAAGTGAAAACATGAACAATATAAAATACAAAGATGACAACGATATACAATATTTTTACATAAAAATGTTACGATCGCGTTTTTATACAGTAATATAATTTAAAGTATACATATATATATAAGAACAGAATACACAAAAAAATTTGACATAATAAAGAATACACAATAAATTTTGATATATGTCAAAATTTTTTGTGTATTCTATTCTGTTCTTATATAAATATGTGTGTACTTTAAATTATATTACTGTATAAAAACGCGATCGTAACATTTTTATGTAAAAATATTGTCTATCGTTGTCATCTTTGCATTTTATATTGTTCATGTTTTCACTTTCATAGCCCTGAGGATGATTTTACACAAATCGAAACGTTGGCTATAACTTGGTTTCAATTGACCTAAACTCCAAGAAACATCATAAAAAGTTATTAAACAAGGTCAAGAATAGAAGAGGAAAAGTAGTAATAAGTATTATGTCATTAAATACTAAATCAGTACTTGCTGTGAAAGTCTGAGTCGATGAAGGCCATTATATTTAATACGTACATTTTGCCTATAATTAAAGAATTAATTTGCCAACATCTCATTTCAAGGAAGTTTTTAAGTTTCCTAGGTATAATTTTTAACAAGGTTGTAGAGTTACAACGCATTTTCAATCAGCGATAAAAGCCCGGTATGTTAAGGTGAGGATGGCAAACATCCCGGACTAAAGACCAGTTTGTAAAAAATAATTGGTGCTGACTGGACGGAATCTAAAGTTCTTCTATCGAACTAATTGTAAGAGCAAACTGCCTCGCACTAGGTATTGAAGTTGAGTAGGTTTATATCCAATTCACATCGATGGTTTTTCCGGAGTATACTTATCAAATGCCACCCTTTTCCCCCTACCCGTGATTTGAACCCGTAGACCGTTCGATCAGTAGCCAATCCCTACCCTCTAGGACGGGTCCTCAACCTTTTTTTAATGCAAGGGCCAAAAATCGATTTCACATCGTCCGGAGGGACACAATGCTCCATGTTACTTTACCACCACATCTATAAAATAAAAAAATATAACTTTAAAGTGAAAAAATCTATATTGACTGAAAAGTTCAATGAATCAATGCGGTTTTCCAAATTGTTTATATAGTTCACATTGTTTATACTCAAGTCTTTTTCCTAACTCTGAGGAAGGTGGTAGGTGCCATCGAAAAATTTTTTATATTTCAAATTCGCATTTACACAAGTCGCCACAGGCGAATATACAATCATAATAACAGATAGAAATTGAAACGAAGAGACAGAAACATAAATACAGGAAGATGACACAGTGTGGCGTGGAGATGGAATGAAGGTCGAAAACACACGGAAAAAAATCACCTGAACCGGGAATCGAACCACAGAACACTGGAAATAAGATTAGCCTGGATAGCTTGGAGGTCTGAGCACCTGCCCGGAAAGCAGAGGGTCCGTGGTTCGATTATTGTTTAGCGCGATATAATATTTTCTTTGGCCTCTAGTGGCCGCGGGTCGAAGACCTGAACAATAATGTTCCCTCGCGGCGTACACGGAATGGTATTTGGAGGAGTCGACCGACAGCCAAGTTCATTTGCGCCATGAGGTAAGGGTAAGAAGGGACGGATGGAGAGAAACCCGGCGTCAGCATTATCCTACTCTCAACGAAAGACGCCAAGGGGACCACGGCTTAACGTCCCATCCGACGGATGGAGTGTTGCACTTGAGGTGTCCTCCACACAACACTGAAGTGTTCTCCTCAAAGCACTCAAGTAGGGGTCGGGCAACCTCTGAAAAATCTTTGCCATCTCTGAGACTTGAACGCGGACCATATGGGTGGGAAGCCAGAACTTTATGCCAACCGAATCCCCATGGCATACACTTAACGACAGCTATTCCTTCGAACGACCTTTATTTCTCAGCCATGACCTGCATCTTTTTACGTTTTTTGTAAAGGTCAATGTTTTTGAACACCAGATGGCGTAACAACATAAAGAAGACATATTTTGAAAGTTTCTTGAAAGTGTCACCGCTATCGCGGAGGCGTTCATTCTGAGGGAAAACATTTTCTACACTGAAAAAAAAATATTTTCTTAAGCCGAGAAGCGCCCACGTAATTGAAGAGTGGATCCCTCTCAAATATTTTCCCGTGATATCATCTTAATTGAAGATAGGATCTTTCTAGGATGTTTTAGAGTGAAGGGAATTTTCTTAATTTAAGAATGCTACCTTGAGAGTGGCATCCTTTATCCTTCAATCAAGAATACACTGTTGGGAGGGAAGTGTAATTAGGATCATTTTGTTACAATTAGCAAATACTAAGCTGGGAACGAGAGGTGAAAATATTTCTGACTTAGTTACATTATCAAATCCTGCAATTTTGATTAAACTCTATGATTACAACGTCAAGGCTATTTCTCTTTTAATTCAAGAATTAATTAACAATACTGCAACGATGCCTCAGCCTCCATGTTCGCCTGATATATGGCTCCGATTGACTTATTCCTGCTTCTATGAAGAGAGAGAACCGTAAAGAGCCGTCATTTTACAAGCATAGACGACATTAAAAGTAATCGCTGACAGAGTTAAAGGCTATCCCAAATATCGAGTTTGAGACATGTTTCGAGGATTGGAAGAAGCTCTGGAACAAGTGCATAATAACTAATGAGGACTATTTTGAAGCCGTCAACATTAATGAAGAGGAATTGCTAGCCTAAAAATGTTTAATACTAAAATTCTCGTTATTTTCTGAACACCCCTCGTACATTATGAACTCGTAATAGTACTCCTAAAAAATATTTACTCAAGGGTAATTTATTCATTGGTGCGTAGAGTAAATTCAATCACTATTACTTTTACAGAGATCCAATTTATATTCACGCTGTCAATCCTCAATGTAGTAAAAATAGTTTTCTTTCAGCAAAAAATTTTTCCCATTCATGCTGCACTCAATCATACAATTAAGTTACTAATCAACTAAGTTACATCATGAATTTATCTAGGGTCTTGGTGACCCATTAATCAAACAAAAGACTACTACTACACAAACAAGATAGGGAAGTAAGAAAAGGATGAGAACCGGTTGAACTACTAACTGATCCTGACAATGGAATCGAAACTAAGTTATAGCATCGGCTTCGATGAGAAGTTGCTTCGATTGCAGAAAAAGCAAACTAGATTAAACTCGAAGAAAAACAATCGAGACACTCGAACGACCCTTCCACATTAGCTGGATTGAAATTTACTTTGTGATTGGAAAGGGGACTCTTACGTTCATAATTCAGCAATTAACCGACAGGAAAAATGCACCGTCAACCTGAAATTCAGGTAAAGATATATATCACACATCCGCTGTCAACAGCATGGATATTGTTGGCAGGATGTTATGTAGGGGTCCAATGCATTAAAGTGGTAGCTTAATATGTAATGATGGACAGACCATCCCCTTGTCTAGTCAGGGGCAGGCAACCCCAATAAAATACAAATCAATAATATTAACGAATAAAAATAACTTTTATAAAAACCATGTTTTGTTAAAAAGATGAAAATAACAACCTACGTTACCTTAATGATTTATGAGAAAGGAAAATGGGAAATAAGTTTTAGAAGAACATTTCAGGTATCAAAAACGAAAAACGTGGTGCGCATGTGTGATTATAAAATTAATAATTACCGGTCAATGTATATCATATTTGCCTCCTAGCGAAAGCAAATATAATCTTAAACTTGATTCTAAAACTTATTTTCCTTTCTCAGCAGTCATACTTGAAATTTTCAATACTAAAGGTAACGTAGGTAGCTATTTTCTTATTTTTTATAAAATATGGTTCTTATAAAAATGTTATTTTTATTCTTTAATATTATTTTAGACATTTTAATTTTGTTAGAGAGGAACTTCGCAATTGATATAAATTTTAAGTACAACCACTACGTGGTTGTCTCAAATATTGTCTTTTTACCCGACAGCGATAACGATTATTATAATTTCAGACAGCAAGAAAGGTTTTCTAATCTTTTTTTTTAAATGCCCGAGTCTACTTGGTTGGCAAGATATGATGATCTTGAGATGATACAAGCACTTGTAACCAAGTAGGATAATTATTGTTTTGATAATTTTTCTAGTTAATTCCGTTCACTTCAGTTTTTAATCGAGTAAAAAAACATTTTTTTCCATTTACCTTCAAAAATGGATACATTTCTAAACACCTTCATTCATCATTTATCTGACTGTAAAATTAGAAAAATTTTCTTTTTTCATCTCTATTATTTTAAACCGACAAGAGAAATGAATAACTATTGCAACAGTTCAATCAAGAGCTACTAACAGTTTCGTAATCAATATTCCGTACAAAAATCATCACGTATTCGTTATGTTAAAATCAATCAAAACATATTGTCCTGAGAGCGCTAATCTGATACAATGTTCTTATTAAGCTGCTCAGCTTGCCAACCTGCCTTGCCCTGATGTCTTGATACAGATGTCTTAAACACCATATTATTGTGCTTTTTCTCACGTTCTCTTTACTTCCTTTCACTTTACTGCATATTTTACACTTCAACTATTTTACCTATTTATTTATGGAATCATTTAACTACCATTATTTTAAATCGACAAGAAGTCTCAAGAATTAATGCAACAGTTTCATCAAGATCCGTGAAGAGTTTCGTAATGGATTCTAATTTAACTGTTCATCTTGCCAACCTACCTTGTTTGATGTCTTGAAATCGATGTCTTATCACACTGTATTATTATTCAGTTCCTCACTTTCTCTTTTCTTTAAAACCTTTTCATCTCTAAGTTCGATTCGTTCACATCTTCCGTCAATTTGAAATTGTTTTGTAGTAAATGTTTGTTTATCCAAATGTTGATAGGAACATAGAGACGGCAGGATTTATGTGCGAAGTCGAAACTTCCCCGCAGCAATGTACAATTTTCAGAGCAAGTCATAAAAGAAACGGTAAATCGCAGGATTCTTTTGAAGATAAACAGCATTAAAAATATACATGTACCTACTTTACGCTTTACAAACAGATACTTAATTTCACCTACCGTGGTTTTAGCGCCTCCGTTGGATTTAAATGGCCATTTTTAGAACTACAATTTTAATTTTTACTTCCGATATTACTCGAGGTACTCTTCTTATCGTAGTAAAAGTGTAAGAACAGTGCATTCTCATTCAGGTCTGAGCTATACTGAAAATTTCAGAGCTCTAGTTAATCAGAAAGCGGTCGAACTTTGAGTTGCAAGATTTTTCCCGGAAGGACAAGCTAGAAAGCGAGTGTAATAAAACGTGGTAAAATATAATGTAGCAGCTTACGTATCAAGAGTCTATCAAGGGTAGATTTGTAAATTCACCACCAGATCACGCTCAAACTTCGAAGATAGAAAGGGAATAGCGATTTGAAAGGGAAGTGTTTTCATTTAAGTGTCTAATTGGGCCTATTTTTTGAAATATTAACGGTAGAAAGCTATAGTAATACTCCTTTATTTACGTAACACGTTGTACAAAAATGCAGCCCATAAGTCTAAGCGGCGCGCCGGTCATGTTAGGGCTTATCAACGTAGTGCGTGCAAATCAAATATTGCGGGTTCATCAAATAAATAATGGACCCGCGTGTGGTCACGTCTCTATGTATAAATTCAATGTTAATTAAAAAAAAACTAAAGATAACCATATTCCATGCTTCATCACCCGTATGACGTCTTTAGTAATACTAAAACCTCATCCAATAATAAAACCATAAAATCAATGCAATTTACTATTAATTTATATCGCTGTTATTTCAAAACAAGGATCGTTGACATCTTAAGAAAACACTGTCATCTCTATATACTTCACTTTCAACTAACCAGAAAAGTTATAACGGCACCTGTTGGTGAAAATTGGGTACCATATCTTGTAAGCAGGAGAGCTGAAACTGGTCAAATTTTTATCAATTGAGGGGAAAATAATACTAAGGGGGTGCTAACAGAAGACCTCCACATCGATCGTGTTGATAGGAGGAAGTGCCCTTCTGAAGAAGTTCTTAATAGAGGTCTCTAAATCGGCGATTATAAATGTCCTTGGAGCCACGAGGCAAGTTTTCCCCACTCGCAAAGGATGAAAGGGAACGAAAAAAAGAGAGAGGAAGGGAGACAGAAGAAGCTGAAAAAAAGAGGGGAAAACCCAGGAAGCGAAATGAATACAAACGATTCATTGCGAAATGTTTCCTTCCGATCAGTCTGCGGGCGGCTTAAGAGGAAAAAAGCTCCCTTGGTCCATCCAGAATCCTCTTAAACAAACACAAGAGAGTAGTCGACCAAACGTCTGTTCTCCTTTAAATGAAAAGCCGAGTGCTTCATCGGAGGGAGCTTAAATTTTGCGGACAACTATGATAATTCTGATACAAAGTATCGCACCTTGAGAGACTGACTGACTGACGGACTTTCTCACTCATCAACGTGCAGCTCGAACTAAGGAACATGCAGCCACGAAATTTTCAGAATAAATTTCTTGCGTGATGCGAGGGTTTTTTTATGCGTAATCATTTTCGCGGTATTTTTCGCTTCATTTATAGTACACTTTTTGACTCCCAGAAGAATATCGTTAAATTCCATACAGACGTTTCTTATTTTGTTTTCTTCAGTTACTTAAACTCGACATATTTGGTGGAAACTTATATCATTGCACGAGATATTTGGACATATGCACATACAAATATTTTTCTCAGCTCTATACACTGTCTGACCATCGTATCTTTACATCCAAATGAAGCCATTTCTCTTTGTAGAAGGAGGAGTGGTGGCGGTGCGACTTGCAAGCACCATCTTCTGTAAACACGTGTACCCAACACATGTTTCGCTTGATGTGGGAAATTTTAACATTAACGACTCTGAGAAGAAAAATTGGGTGCATATCAAAATGAAATACAATATCACATTAATAATAATGGAATATTTTAAACTTTACTCACCAATGAGAGGTCACTGAGCGCCCTTGAAATTTCCTTGGCATCCAAATCCACGGGAATAATGCGTCATTTCACAAATCGTACGCAAGTCACATGGCAGAAAACGCACCTTATCATTGAGACGCTCGAGGGATGCTGGTACCAAGTTATTGACGTCACCCACTCCGTTCGGTTGTATCCCGACTCCATGGGCCGCACCCTCAGATGTCCATGTAGGGATTACCCTACCGATATGACGTAAGCATCAGGCACAACCGATCCGATAACTGCTTCTGATAGAACAATAATAAAAATAAAATTAATATAAGATCAGACAAAGACAATTTAAGGAAAATTTATTATTTTCAATTGATCACATTTGACAGGAAACCATGAATTGTAATAGCTTAGTTACCATTTAAAATCATTGTAATATTAGTCTCTCTTCTTTTTTGTTAATTTACAATTGAATGCTTCTTTTTTATTACATTCTATTAAAATCATTTTTGAAATCCTTTATTTTTTTATGTATCGTAAATGTATACTCATTTTCATTTCAAGCCTTGATGGAGGCTTAAAAATAAACCGAAACCTAGACAAAAATTTCATTTCGATTTAAACCATCATAACCCAATGTTGCTTCTAAGCAACATCAAAAATGTATACATTCTCTGCTCTATTTAGGAAACATCTAAACTACACATTATTTTGTGCTGTAAATTGTAATGACGAAATATTTAGCTGCCACGATAATTATGATTGAGTGCAAAATTATAAAGTTTTCAAAATGAAAAATCGTGAAATTCGATTTCTCCAAGAAGCAGCTCTGAGTTGGGAAAGGTGGTTACACTCCAATATTCGAGTTCAATATTAAACATAGAGGTCAGGATAATGAAAAATAAACTCATTTTATTGAAAAGTTATACAGACAGTCCTGATGGACATATGGAGACCATCGTTCGACCACTCGCGAATGGCTCACTCAAGTGAATGGTGAACGGAGATTCAGGTCAGAGAAATGACCGATTTGGACCACCACTTCATCTAAATCTATATAATACCCCGCAAGCCGTCTAAAAAGGCCTGTGACCAGGGGTGTTAGGACACCAGCCGCCTACATATAAAAAGCAAATGCTCAAACAAGGTTACGACAAACATTCATCAAAGTTCCTAATGGTTTGGGGGAAAAACGAATTCACATATCTATCCGTGCAACAAAATATCTCTCTTAATTTATCGATCGCTACTGTTGGACATGGAAAAATGGTATGACTCCAATATGATTTCCTCCATGTCGTTCGTAAAGACATCTATTCTCAATTTCTCAAGCAATCTAAACTTAGCGCGCAGCCCCAGAGTCTCAAACGGCTGGCAGCCTATTTACCTTAACATCTGGGAAAAGTTGTTTGTACGTCCGTAGTAATTTAAGACGAATGTCAAGGCTTTCCTTTCTATTTCATAAAATTCACGCATTAAGTCTTTTAGCACCTAGGTGCGCCATCTCGCGAGGAGGGCTTCAAGGAGAGCGATCGATAGTAAAAAAAAAATATTTTGTGCTGTCGTTGGCATTGGAATTCGCATTTCTCCACTGTAGTATCTCCGAAATGATCTGAGCCACAATTCTTCCTGCTTCGCCGTCCGTGGCCTCGTTGCCCATATATGCAGCCGGAGCGGGCCGCGCATTTTCACACAACAAAGCAGGAGAGAGCCGGTCGCTTTTCCAGAGGCCCCGTCGCTTCTACCCACACAACGGGCCGATCGTCGGGACAGTCACTTGGCAAAGGGACGGAGAAGTAGGGAAGAAGAAAACATTGTAGCTGAACAATGGGAACGAATGGATATCTCTGCTAGAGAGAGACCCTATACCCCCCTCAATGCTAGGTCCCTTGAATTCATTATATGGATCCGTAGCCTCCCAGATGTACAGGCAGGTTCACTATCATTCCCAATTCTATTTAGGATTAAGAAAGGCGCGGGAAATGTAATTCCAATACTTAGTACCAATTGCGAATTTGATGTTCAACGTTGTTATTCTTTTTTGGAAACTTTTTTTCAATTTTCCAAGGTACATACATTTTCAAATTAGAAGAACCAAGCGAGGTGGATTGGAATTCTTCCATGTAGAAATAAACACTTGCAATGAACCACGATTATAATCGAGGAAAATTTCAAGTGTTTACAATAGGTAACTACTTTTACAGCATTGACCTTCAGTTTTAATTTATATACTACCTTTTTACAATTTATTAACAGACCTCTTCAGTCCTTGATACATTATACACCGGAATTCGAAATTTACATAAATTAAATGTGAAATAAATAACTAACAAAGGTTACAATAGAAATTGAATGGAAACATGGAAAAACAATACTTCATAAAATAAGTTTTTTGATGCACATGCAGTTCCGACGTTAGCTCATCCGATTCAATTCAAAAAGGACAGTTTCGTTAATTAGTTCATGGAGAAGTGCCTATGAGATAGAAGCATATTTTGCCATCAAATAACAGGTAGAAGAATATGGAATAATATTACTCTCACATGAAAAAAAGAATCAATAAAATTGAAAATATCTTAGAATTAGAAAAAAATAATATCAAAAAGTTATTAAAAATATGGACGCATAAAATATAGATTTACATCTTTCCCTCGAATGAACCTTAAGCTGACCGTATAACGAAGCCGTTAGCCCAAAATGGGCCTGAAGGGTACTTGATACCTTGAGTTGAGGCAGATACCGGTGGGACGGTTAAGAAATTGTGTGAAAAAACATTGTTCATCCCTTGTGTAGCTTTTATAAAATATCGCCAAAAATCAATCCAAGTTAATAGTGAATCAGAGATGCGAAATATCAGCAGCCATGGAAAAGGTGATTACATAGTAAGAAACTTATTTTCTGCGCGAAACTTATGCAGTGCACGTTTCAACACATGCATTACATAGGGAATGATGTGTTCCACTTCTCGAAAATCCAGCCATATTGATAATACTCCGAGGTAACGAAGAGTTAAAACATTTCTTCATTTGAGGAAAACGAATGCACTGACTTTGAAGGGTCTGATTGCCATGGCAAATGACATATCAGCTTAGGTCATCAATATTTATATATCAGCTCATTATAAGAAATAACAAGCGTATATTTGGGATATTTTTTGGAAATAGGACTTAAAAAGTTTTTCGCCATAGTCTAATGATAGAAACATGCATTTTTTCTTGGTTGCGAGTAGGGATTGTTAATTCCTACCAAATGCCAAAGAATAGCTCTCGCAAAGTAAAAAAACTTGTTTTTGTAGTTGCAATCTTTTATTAGACTGCTTTATATTTTCAACTATATGACTCACGTAGTTTAATTTATCAAAAATTGGAATCAACTAATATTCACCAAGTTTACACAATTGAAATGAAGTTTCCTTAGGTCAGTAAACATTGCCACTCGAAAGGATTAATACCATTAGAGCCTCAATAGTTAACTCTTGAAAAAAGAAAAATCCGGGAGTCACCCCCAAAGGATAGAAAGAGATTTTGCTCTATATTTCTCATCGGTTGCATCATTATCTCAATAGACTTCAAAATGGTCTAACGATTTTTAAAAAATCCAAAGAGCAACGCTTTAGGATCACGTCATCTTGATGTTATGACACACATCACGAACTCAATCAGTTTGCAAGAAGTTTCAACGTTGCAATTCATATTCACCGTGATGAAATTGAGAATTTCATTGTCCTTTTTATACTGGCTTTCTCCTGCGTCTGAATATGCAAGCGCACTTCCATGACCTATTTATCTGACCTCCAAAATCCATTTCCAGAACACTCAAATCATATTTTACGCTGTAAAATTGTTCGCGATGGTCAAGGGTTTATTTAGCTAACGTTTTCACTTCTTTGTGAAGAAGAGGGCCAATGCTATCCAGGTGTTGATTTTGGTTGTATTTCGCAAAAACATCCAGCGATGCTGCTAACAGAAATGGACTTAAGGAGATTTTACCCTTCAATTTCTTTCAGTGAAATTACAAATGTGTCTGGAAATATTCGAGAAAAACTTGTGAAAGCAAAGTTGACGAAAGAGGTGTCTAAGAAGCTCTTTGTCCGAGCAGTAGCGGTTGCTTAAGGACCACCCATTGAAGAAGGAGATAACTGGCTTGGAAATGAGTTCCAGAGGAATACTCACCAGTGAAAGTAAAGATCACATCTCACAACTACACAAACATACGTCGCGTCGGAGAAATGAAGCTGGGTGATGAGGATTGGAAGGTGGAGAATTTGTGAAGCGAAAGTAGCCAATGGCTCTCAAATGCTTGCGGAGATAGTAACTTGGCATATAGCCAGGGGAATTCAAAGTAGTGTTTACGTAATCAAGGTTTCTCCCTTTCCAATCTTGTACTCAAGGTGGGGATTATAATTTTACTAATTAATAAGTTAGTTTATATATAAGTGAATCTACGCCCTTGAGATAGGAATACATTTCATCTTCAGCAAAAGAGGTAGAAGAACAAAGAAAAAATCTATCTTTCACATGGCAGAGAATAAATAAAATTTATAATTTGAAAATATCTTAGAATTACGGAATAAATAAAACCCCAAAGTTAACCAAAACATGGATGTATAATGAATATTATTATATCTTTCCATCATATGCACCCGAAGGCTCGCCGATTATAGAATACGTTGGGCAACACACGTAGCAACCATAAGGTAAAAAAACATTGACAATGACAGCCATTAGAATTCCAGGGCGGAAACATTCGAAACGTGGTGTTAGTAAATGAAAGTAGAAGGTTAAATTGATTTGATCGCGTGAATTTTGCGGAAATCCTACTAAAAATGGATAAAAATCTTAAGGCATGAAGATGGGAGGACTTACTGTGTCATCATGATATTTGACGGTAAAATTAAGATGGTGGTCGAAAGGTAGGCGGAAATGTAGTGTAAAAGGTTATGAAAAAAATCTTATTTCACATCAAATCAGCATTTTCAAATATTTTCAAAATGCTGTTGAATGAGTCGTGTGAAAATGAATTCAATGGAAATATTGCAATGCCTTATTAATATTAATAACTTTCACCACATCGTGCTTCATATTATGCAAGATATTCACATATCTCATTCCGGGCCTTCCGCTAAACTTCTTTCTCTCAGTAGGGATCCGGAAATGGAAGATTTCCGTTTCCAAAATATGCATAAATAGGTTGTTGAGTGACGTCTCAGAATAGCCTGCTTAGTCAAACTATGCCTCGGGATTTGTATCTTTCACTTCCAAAAATCACTAAAACTTCCTCTTTCTATTCCTCTTCGTCGAAAACATCCTTGCTTCACCTTATATTGGAGACTCAGTTACCCATGCTCAGTCTCTGGTCACTCGTCTCTCGTCAGTAGTCAGTTATAAGGTGGCCGTCGGCGGGAGTCGAAGCGTGGGCCCTATGGCACGTGCATCCTAAGCCCCTCGCTGTCCACCCGTGCCATCACCAGCAACTCCTCCCCCTCCCCAGACTTTGGTAATATCTACACTTTTAGCTATTCTAGACGCACAAATTCATTATTACTTTGTGTCTTCATTGCACTGATTTGGTAAGGGGGATTTTACATGGAGATACACTTTGGGTTAAAAACTTAAAGTATTTGTGTGTGATTATTCGCGTCCCGACACCAAGGGCAAGAACCCACACTTAAAACGCGCGATCCGTGACTTAGGTCCCGGGCCGTTCGTTACAATGCTAAATATTTAAATGTTTACCAAATTTTATTTCCCTTTAAATTCCCAAATAATCAATAAAATGGACAAACATCAAGTAATAATGAACTTGTGCGTCGATAATAGCCAAAATTAGGATATTACCAAAGTCTTCGGAAAAAGTACAGCTATTGGTGATGGCACAAGTGGTTAGCGAGGCGCTTTGATCGCACGTGCCTCAGGGCCCGCGCTTCGACTCCCGCCGACGGCTACATTGTTACTGTGTATGAGTGACTAGTGACTGAGTTTGAGTAACTGAGAGCCATAACGTCTCCACCGTGCCAATATGTAAGGAGGGTGAAACGAGGATATTTTCGACAAAGAGGAAGGTTTAGTCGTTTTTGAAAGTGAAAGGTACGAATTCCGAGGCATATTTTGATTAAGCAGGCTATTCTGAGATGTCACACAACAACATACTTATGCATATTTTGGAAACGGAAATCTTCCATTTCCGGATCACTGCAGAAAGAAAGAAGCGTAGTGGAAGGCCTCGAATGACATATGTTACTACCTTGAATAATATGAAGCACGATGTGGTGGAAGTTATTAATACAACTTAATTAAGACATTGAAATAGTTCCATAGAATTTATTTTCGCACAACTCATTTCATTGACACAGCTGCATTTTCAAAATATTTGAAAAATTTTGAAAATGATGATTTGATTTGAGTTGAATTTTTTTTCAAAAATTTTGATGTAACAATTTTGAATTTTGAAAATGATGATTTGATGTGAAATGAGGATTTTTTTTCAAAAATTTTGATGTAATAACTAAAATAATCATTTCACATCAAAATTTTTCAAAAATTTTAATGTAACAACTAAATTCAACGTGTGAAAATAGATTCAGAGGAAGTATTGCAATGTCTTATTTAAGAAATATATGGAGATGAAGGTCGAAAAATAAAAATTATTTAAGCACAAAAAGATTAGCGAATAGAAGAATAGAATGGAGAGTTATGACAAACATATCGTGGTACAAATAAGACTGAATTTGACGAGTCTTGGCGGAATGCGAAGAAGACAAAAATCTCTTTAACTCGCTGTTTCCTGACCTCCAGATGTGTTGTACCACCGGCGCATTTACATGGGATTACAAAAGTCACCAATCGCGTCCCTGTTGAGCAGAGCGATCCTAATTTCACGGAGAAATAACATGTAATTATGGCTGTTTAGCGAAATTTATATTCGTGATGTCGAGATGCATCAAATTCAAAACTTTAATATGCTGTTCCTCGAGGCTGCAAATGAATTATTGCAAATATTAAGAATAAATGCATCGTCCACGCAGCGTTGCTCAGCGGACGTTTTTTTTAAACCGATTAAAATGCTATATAAAGAGACTTTCCCGGAGCATGTGAGCACTGAATGTATCTCGGGCGTCTAAGGTGTCTAAGAAGCTCTTTGTCCCATAAGTAGCAGTTGCTTAAGTACGAGCCATTAAAGAAGGAGAGTGAGACAGCTGACTTGGAAATGAATTCCGATTGAAAACTCACAAGTAAGTGAAAATGAAGTTTCCAACCCGAGCGAAAACCCGAGAAACATTCAGTGATCACATATACCGGCAATGCCTCAAACGCCTCCACGGGAAGGAATCGAAAAACGTATGGAGAAATTTTCTTCTCTGAGGAAGGGGAAGATTAATTTATATTTTTTTCTTTTCGTCTGAGGCATGAGAATCGATTATAAAATCATTAACAAACGAACGAAATGTGTATGAACGAAACTGCGTGTGCTAAATTCATGCGCAAGCTTTTATCTAGCTTCTCTTTAATGCCGCTGTTTTTTCGCGCGTCACTTTTCTTATTTTCCAATGTTGTACAATATTTCAATACCAAAGAAATGACCAATTCCTTTTCTTGGTCCGAAAACCTGGCGCTGGTGGATATTTTGAGTTACAATCAGATTTTCCGCTGATTGTTATCGCTCTTCATTTTTTAAAGTGAATGCGTGATAGTGACTAGCAATGCCTAGTTTCTTGTCTCGATACTGACCCTCAAATGCATCGAGTGTGACTGCGTTTTTGTAATATCACTCAACACTCGCACTCATTTTGAGAATGAGTGCTCACTCGAATGAGTATGAGTGAGTAGTCGGAGTGAGTGACGTTCTGGAATACGGACCAAGGCGACGATGGAGTTGTTTAATCCGAGCGAAAGCCCGAGAAACATTCAGTGCGTTTAAAATGCGCTCTGAGAGGAATAAAAAAAAACAAGCTTCAGCGTGACGGATTGGGATTTCCTCCATGTAATTCCCTCGGCGATGACCCAGGTGGTAGTAGCAGCAGTGGCGCCGCGCGGTGGTCCTCCGCGAAGGTCATCCCCCTTCCCCTCCCAACCCGTGTTTACACACACTCCCCCTTCATGCGCGTGAATGTTTACGCGGGGAAAGTGTGGACGCGGCGACTGCAAAGGGACTTCTCTCATTTCTTGCGGTCGACACTTCCGGTCGACAAGGAGAGGCTATTGGAGACGGCTCCCCGCTATGAGTGAAGACGGTGAGATACTCTTGTGATAAAGAAAGTGAGCAGCTAAAAAGAAATGTTGTTATGGTATTAGGGGAAATATTTTCATTATCTTTCTAAATTCAAAACCTCCTTCGTATTGCTGGTCGCGCGTTCAGAAGCCGTCCAGTTAAATCAATATTGACCCTAACCAGCCAATGCAACAGTTTTGTATGCGCATTTTGTGATTTAAGTTAACAGAAGTTTAAAAATTAAACATTGAAAACATGAATGGTAGCATTTTCTTACCATTTTATGCCAAATAATGTTCACTCGTCACATCATTTTCTGTCTGCTTTAGCATTGTCTTCATTATTCTACTTTTTTACTGCAAGTAGCAATATTTATCATGATATCATTTTTTTAGTTGTTTCTTTTTTGCATTTTTTAAAAACAATATCCAATTTGAAAACATGACATTATTAAAACTGGAAAAAGTGGAGGATTATATACTTTTCTATCCTCCTTACTTCTGAAGGCATGACGTCTAATGCAGGGTTGTTTTCGTAAACTTTCAGTTTTACAACATTGCAATATTTGGAATCATTGCGTTTATCACAAAAATATTTTGGGGTTTCTGTTTTATAATCAAAGGAAGACGATTTGCAAAATTTGGTCGCCATCGCCTCTTGGGTTGCTTTTGCGAATTTTCAGGTCAAATTTGAATGGAACGACATTATCACGGAAAAAAATTTCTTTCCAAAATTATTTTTAATTTTGTCATTAGAAAATACTGAAATTAGAATAAAAGCACAGCAAGTAAATAAGAAAGACTTTTGAATTTTTAATGAGTTGAGCAAAAATTTCATGGACACCAAACTTTATATAAGCTATACGCAATGGTAGCATCGGAATTAATTTTAGCCATCTTTTCTATTCGATCAGGGTCAACTGTGGACCAGGGCCGGTCGCGCTATCCAATATCCCGCCATATACTAAGCCCCTGATTCCCAGACAACACTTATTGTTAATTTTCTTCGAGTATATGATTGCCCGCGAGCATATTATTATTATTGGTGGTCGTCAGGATGCAGCGGACGAAATTATATCGGCCAAGTTAAAATTCCTCACGTAATTTTATAATTTATCGTGCAAAAAAATACGTCATTAACAATAAAAAGAAGTATTCATGTTTTCTGAAAAATAAGCTATTTATGTCAGTAACGTTTTCGTTGAATTGTGTTCTTTATCTAAGATTTAAGATACTAAAAAAAATGTATGTTTGTAAACAGTGTAAAAAATGTATATTGAGGTCAAGAAGACAACCATTTATTTTTCTTAGATTATTGACGGAGACGTGTGTAAGGTGATCCACTTTTTTCCAATACTTTGCATTATTACGTTTGCAATTGCAAATGAATAGCATTGAAAAGTTATGAATTTGATAGATATCATCATCATGTGCATAAAGTTGGGTTTATACCCATAATTGCGCCTTATTTCCCCGTGAAACTCGGAACAATAGTCATCGGCGACCCGTGAGGCGACTTCTGTAATCCCATTTAAATGCGCAGTGAATGACAACACATTTATAGAACAGCTTGAGGATCCTCTTCTGTAATATTCGTGGTTGAAGTGATTCAACTTCTATAATATATCGAACCGAGAACCAACTCAACTTCGCCGATAGATCGAATCAATCGATTCTTGATTTCTTCGCAGTACCTACGCACACGTACGAGTTGTATCTAACAATCGAGTGCTATAACTGTCTTAAAAATTTAAACATCACGTTGAAAATCAAGGACAGTCAGTAACCCATGCTTGGGAAAGATTTTATATTGAAACATAATTAAAAATACTGTTGTTAATAGTAATGTAAAGTAGGAAATAACCACAAGCAGTAAATGTTAACTAAAATTCTGAACAGCCCTTGCACTTTGAAAATAAGGAATAGTTAATGCAACATTCTTTTTAATATATTTTTGTTTGGCTATTTGTGTTGTCCCAATATACCCCCTCCTTACTTGGAACACCTTTTCTTTCTAATGCCTGCACCAAGTTAAAACTAAAATACCCTAACTGGGGACACTGTGATGGATTTTCCATTTACACTCCACAGTAACAACATTATCCCGTTAAAAAAAACAAAGAAATTAAGAAATAAATCTAATGAATCAACACTACTCTTCGAAGACATTATGACTATGCAACAGTAGATACCACTCTGAGCACTCACACTGTTTAAATCATGTTAGCCAGCATGGAAAAGTAAGAGGTCCCCATTTGTCCCAAGTTAGATCACTGTCCCAAGTATGGACTATTGACTGCAGTTAAACATTAATGTGAATTTTAAATTTTCGGACCAAGTACAGTGGAAACAAACATTAATAGTAAATATACACGCATTACTATCATCATTTTGGCCACCTTTATTTCCTATTTCAGACGATTTGGACGCCAGGGCCGGTTGTCCTATTCTATCCTGTGCAGTACCATTCACAACGCCCCTAATTTCCACGCTTTTTATCACTAGTAATTAAGGACTTGACACCCCTCCTAGAACAACCGAATGGAGTCATTTTGACTCCTACCTAATAATTGTTTATTTTTGCAGTTTATCTCTATTTTTATTGATAAATTGCTTTAATACATCATTTTTTGTTTATTACTGCAATATTTTAGACGTGGTTGTAAAAAAATATAATTATTTTTTCATGCGGGATTCGACAGTATTACTTTGAAATTATTTTGCCTCACATGTGAACATGTTTTAAATGGGACTATCCATAAAGGATTGAATAATACAGCAAACATAAACTTTTCACCATATTTAATTATCATGGTTGAATTATCAAAAATGTTACGTAGGCTACATGGGAGGTTCGCAGCCGAAATTCGGAAAATATTATTCAGGGCAGAAAAATAAAAAACGTCAGGAGTCAAAATGATTCCATCGGTAGTTCTAGCGTTAACACTTTGAGTGCTTGCCGCTAATTTCAAAGCCCTACTGAAAAATACAGCTATTTCTACTAAATTCGCAAATTTTTTTAAAACATTAGCACCAAAAATATATTTATATCGATGTGTATTGCAATAAAAATTGACTTTGCTCTTCTTTATGAACGAGTTACATAACATTTATTGCTTACTTTAAAGTATATATTTTAATAATGAAAACCTACTGCTTTTGCAAAAATAAAAAAGTTGCAACAAATGATGCACCGCCATAACATGCATAATATTTTTTATTACGCTCAATTTGAACAATTTAAACCATGGAAATCATACAGAAGCATTGTTCCAAGCGAATCATTCAAAATCCTGGATGACTAAAAGGGTCACTGCACCCTCAATGAACGGTTCACGAAGAATTTTCACACGAAGTAGGCTGAGATAAGGGTGCCGGTAGCTACAGAGGACTTTTCGTCCTCAACACATTAAAAGAACTCTTTTTCCATCGAGCAGTTGATTTTTGAAATAACAGAACCACTATGCAGTAAACTGGATAAGTACCTTGGGCGAAACATTACAGCTTCACGCAAACAAAGTCAATAAAATAGATGGACGTAATCATCCATGGCAATCCTCAGAAAGATTAGCAGGGCGTAATATTACGCCCATGGCACGCAAAGTGTTAACATCGCTACCTCTCGGCGAGTCTATTTTTACTTCCTGGCTTGCTCATCGGGATGTAGCGTGCGATGGTTAAGTTGTCCAAGTTTTACAACGACTAGTTTTGAAACCAGTTTGCCTCGTGAGCACCCGTCCACGGCCAGTTCCTTTTTCATTCCGGGCTCATTGGATGTTGTCCTCGAAGGCACCACGATTCGCGTCTGTCGGCATTTGGAGTCTAGACTGCCGATTAGGCGCCACAGAAGGAGCTATCCGATGGCATCAGCTGCTGCACTGAGCACATGTTCGCGTGTTTTTTTTCAGAGTCCAGCGCAAGAAAAGAGGAAATGTGGAGGTCAACGCTCTATTATGAAGTTTCGTTGAGTGGACGGCCTATGGCAAAAAAATATTTCGCCATTTCCTTTTTATTCGAGCGAGTTTTTTTGAGTGTCAGAATCAGATACACATCGGAAACTCCTCAGGAAACTTCTGTATTTCTCTTATGACTCATATTATGCCAGAATTCTCAATAGATGTAGCGGTCAGTAATTCCACAAAAATGATGGTTTATTGACCCCTTTTTGATTCGAGTATCAACTTCAATGGAATTGGTCATCAATGAAAAGGATCTTACTTTTCTCTCAAGCCCAATATTTCGCAATTGTAAGCGTGTATTATTATATTAAGAGGGCTTAACTATTCGGACAGCCGAAAAAAATACTTAACGAAAATCTAAAAATATTGTCGTGGTGTAATTTTAAAAACAAGTTGATGTTCCATTTGTTTCTGGCATACTTCTGATCTAGTCTACCGCTCCGAAAGTATATATGTATGCAATTATTTACTAAAGAGGGATTCCTTCGCCACTAGAGTGGTATAATTTTTTTAATTCAAAAGACCTATTTCGCCATTGTTAGTATTCCGCTATAAATCACATAATTATTTTTGCTCGTACCAGGCCGTCCTCTTCACTCTCCTCTCCGGCTAATTAAAGACAATGTCAGTCTGTAGCTTTCAGTGGGTAACAGGAAAAATTATTTGGATTATTTCACATATTAAACTATTCTTAAAGTCCCAGAAAGTGTCGAGACAGCTAAAATAAGAATGTAAAAGTCAGTAATTATCCCTGAAATTCTTTATGGCTACAAAAGATGGAGCAGAAGATAACAAGACTTGAACAAACTATTCATTTCGAGGAGCGGGTTCTTAGAGAAATATATGGTGCAGACCAGAACGAACTGACAATAGAAAGAGCAGACATCACAATCAGGAACTATATAATCCTCGTTCGGCTGGTAAAAAGCAGGAGTTGGGATTGCATAGGACTAGGGATGAGTCGATTTCACTTACTTTCGATAACGATTCCAATTCCGATTCTTTCAATTCGATTCTCGATTCCGATTTAAATTCCGATTCTTTCAAATGGATTCTCGATTCCGATTCCGTTTTTTCCAAATCGATTCTCGATTCCGATTTCAATTCCGATTCTTCCACATCCATTCTTGATACCGATTCCAATTCCGATTCTTTCAAATCGATTCTCCGGTGCGATTCCAATTCAGTTTCTTTCAAATCAATTATCGATTCCGATAACAAATCCGATTTTATCAAATCAATTCTCGACTCCGATTCCATCGACTCTTATCCATACTAACAGGCGGGATATTGATTTTTTCGGTTGCAATGCCGTAAGTAAATAAAATTTAGGAATTAAATGGCATAAAATAACAAAGATGATAAAGTGGCCCAAAAGGTATACTAGTTTGAAATAAGGACTTTGCTTTATAATAATATATCCTCAAATTTAGTAAAATTGTAAACACTTAAACTGTTTCAGACATAAATTGTTAATTAAATGACATACACTTGTATGTATAGTGCACTTGGCTCAGGTGTATGGCGTCCTTTAACCCCAAAGCTTATAGTCTATTTTCAAATAATTCATTTTCCTGGAATCGATGGAATTGAAATCGACCTTAGGCGATCGATTCTCGATTCCGATTCCGTCCACGAGAATCGGTGGAATCGAGAATCGACGTTTGGAATCGACTCATCCCTGCACAGGACATGTGGAACGGATGAATAACGAAATATATCCTAAATTAGCTAATTATGTGGTCCCGAAGGGAGGAGGGCCAACAGAAAGGCCGAATAAAAGGTTGATGGATGTCATAATAGAAGATTTTCAGCGAATGAAAGGCCGGGATGATTGATGGGAAGTGACCAGAAGTAGAGAAGGGTGGATAGCTTTGGTTTTTTACGTCGCGCGGTCCACTCGGCCTGATTGCATAAAGTAAAGCGAGTCAGAATATAAAAATCTTATTTTAAACTCTAAAATCCCTTTAAAAAGCATATTTATTCAAGCTGTGGAAATTAATTTTTAATACAAGAGGGTCTCTAAGCCAACATTTTTCCGTTATGGTTTAATGAAAAAGTGAGATGGCAATTTTCCACAATTTTTTAAAATAATGTGCGACGGGTTTCGACTGTCAGGTCATTCCAAGTACGATGTACTTATTTGTACACATTGTACTATAGAATAACCAGACGTTCGAAAACCGTCTCCTAGTATAAAATATATTTGTGGAAAATTGCCATCTCGCTTTTTCATTAAATCAGGAAGACAGGGGCGCAGCTAGGAATCAAGGATGACGGGGTTTTAGGTGCAACTAATTCCGGGATGTGTGGGGGCATGGAATATCCACCAGGATAAGCGATAAGGTAGGTGCGAGATTAATACATTGCGGAATTTTAAAATAAATGGTGAATTTTACGGGTTTCTGAGGGATATTTTATTAATCCTTACACAATTCTATTAATAATATCAATCAAATTAAGTAAAATGAATGAAACTTGAAATTTCTCTGAGCTCTGGAGGGGGGGGGGGTAATCCCCCAAAACCCCCCCTCGCTGCGCCACTGCAGGAAGTCATTCCACTACATCTCGCCAGCCTCAGTTACTTTCTTTGTCTCATACCATTTTCTGTTTTTAATATGTGGAAGTATTAATTTTCGCGAATTAGTTGCATATTTCCGTAGCGTATGTTAACTCGGAGGTCCCTGAAATGAAGGAAATTCCATCGTAGTGGGGAAATATGCTAAATATTCAGGAATTTCTATTTTAAATCATGAACTCTTGTCATTAACGCCCATTCCTCGATTAATGCTCAAATGTTGTTTTGAGAAATTGGAATTCTCATCTAAAAACCACTTTTCGAGGCGCAAAACTGCCTTGTAAGTAGCATGATGTGCAAAAATCATGAATAATGATTCACTTGTATAATTGGAAACCACGCGAGTTTTGAAAACACTCAGCCGTATCTCGCACGGCCACCATTACGTCATTAAAATCCGAAGACGGAGTGGAGTTTTTAATATTGAATTAATTACTTGAAATTTTCTAACTTTATAAAAATTATTACCACCTAGGTATCAACGTTACCAAATCATCTTCAAGTTGGATGGTGACCTTGCGGAAAGAAAACCTTTTCGGTTGGCCTACCTACCTATCATTTTGCACAACTAAACACGAATAGCTACAGAATGATTTAGTTGAGCGAAATTGTAGACAAGGTGACCTTGAAGATGATGTATTAGTATTGAGGCCTTGGTCGTAACAAATTTTACAGTCGTAGAAAAATCAATTATTTATTTCAACCATACGTCATTATTTAATTATTATGAGAGCGTACCGAATGCAACTGTACGCAGTGTGATTCACGTCTATTTTCTTTCCTTCTTTAAGAATGGTTTTAGTCCCTTCTTCTCCGCGGTGATCAGCAAAATTTTTGAATGATTCTCTTACAAAAACAAACTGGCAATAGGGCAGGACCGTGAAGTCACTTCAATGACTTCCGTGACGTCACACCGGTAACTTACTCCCTGATAGGAAGTGATGGCACAGGGAGTTATTCTGTATTTCCGAATTCGGTCTCGTAGTCGACTGACGTCATAGATTGAGCCGAATACGGCCACCTTTTGGAAGTTCAACAGGCTACGGCGCGCAAGTAACCACTCACTTCCACAAGAATGGATCATTTCCATCAGATCAATGCTTTAGCCTTGAGCAATCACTCATAGAACGAACGATTCTTTTGAAAATCGAACAGCTTACTGAATGTTCTCATTTTCATTCGGTAATACGGAATAACCTACCAGCGCGGCTGAAATCGCATTGTTACAAGCGCAACAATTGCCGGACGTCCCTCGGAATCAGTCCTTTCACATTCCTACCCTAAAATCCATTCCACTCCACCTAAAAATCAGTTTGCACTTGCAGACAGCGGTTGTATTTAGTTGAGCAAAAGTGGTAGGCAAATTTTACCAACTCAGACGGTTTCCTTTAAGCAAACAACTCAGCTAAATTCAAAACTAATTTTTGCTATTGAATTTATGATTGAAAGTAATATGAAATGCAGGCTGCGCAAAAATATTGAATAACAAGGGGATAACATATAAAGATAAAAGATACGGGAAAAAATCTTTTGAATGCCATTTAATTAAATGGCTAACACCATACCGTCAGGTCTATGTAAGTTCTTGCCATTTTATTTAAAGTACTAGAAATCACATATTCTATAACAGATTACCCCACTAGCCGCCGCAATAGGCGAGCGGCAGGGAGTGCGAATCCGAAGACGGTTTCACTTAGACTTTTATTTCACTTAAATGCATTGCAAAAAAACTTAAGGGTTTTCGTTTTATAAGCAAAATAAGAGAATACTCCAATAAATATCGTCAAAATCGCTGACGCAAGGAGAAATCATATTTTTCTGAATTTGGGTGGAATGAACCAATTAAAAATTATGTACCCGGCGCTATGTGAATTAATTATTTTTAAGAATCTAGAATGTGAATTCCTTTGTTTATGGTTGGGAATTTTTGAACTATTAATTACGAATGAAACGATAAAAAATTATCTACCCTCGCGTAGACTTCAATGCAATTGATATCGAAGCAATCTAATTTGTCATCACCAGTGGCGTAGCGAAAGGGTGGTCCGGACCCCCCCTTCGAAATATAAAAGCAAACTTACTTAACATCACGAAAGAAAACCATTTATTGAAAAATCGTTAATTTAAAAAAGATTTCTTTGACAAATGAATTTTTTTCGATCATGAAAAGTGTTTTAATTAGTTAAAAAAACCCTCTACTTAGAACCCTGTTTTTTCAAAAATTTTCCCCCCTGGTTTCGAACCCCCCCGAACAAAATTCCTAGCTACGCCACTTGTCATCACCATGAATATTGGATCACAACACTGCGCTAGGAGCGAGGAATGTATTCTATCGGTGAAGTAAGGTTTGCGTTCCGGGAGCTTTTTCCCGGCTAAGGGGAATACAGGGTCAGCGGCATGTTAACAAGTTCCCAACGCAGGCATCCGCATTGAGTAAAGCCATAGCGTCTATTTCGCAAACAAGGATTGAAGCCTTGAACTTCATCCAATAGGAATGAGCGGAATTTGCTCACATTCTGAATGAAAATCGAGATCAGAAATATAGGAGAGAGTTAGGGATTGGACAAATAAATAGTCCCTCCAAGTATGAATTGGTGGAATATAATTGTACACACATTGGTACGCACAAGGAGGCGACCGACAGATGCGGTTATTTGCGCTTTGAGCAGTGGCGGATCCAGGATAGGGATAAGAGGAGGGGGGCTAAGTGGGGGTTAGCCTCCCAGCAGTAGTGGGGGTCCGAGGAAAATTACCATTCTACCTAGTGTAAATTGCATACACAAGGGAGGGGCTATACCCCCCTCTACCCTCTCTCCGTATCTACTCCTGGATTTTTACATACCAAAAGGATGTAAAATATGTCCTAAGCTTAGAGGTACTTTATATTTATATTCGTTTAAGTAGGCAATTATATTGGAACTTAAGACTAAATACTTTTGCACAAAGTGGCAACTTCAAAAATTTCGATTTTATCTAGCGTGTGTCTCGACTCAAAGGGTGGGGCTATTGCTGTACAAAGGCGGGGGGGTATAGATCTGCCACTGGCCATGAGGGAAGGGTATGAATGAAAGGATGGAGAGAAACCCGGCGTCGGATCTTCACAAAAGGCTTCAAGGGGACCACGGCTTAAAATCCCGTCAGACGGACGGAATGTTGAGCTTGACTAGTGACTTATTTTCGTAGATATTACGTCTTTCCGTAAGCAATTTTGGTGTGTACGTCATCATTGAGCATTTTCATGGCATATACCACCATTTCTGTGGACCGCTATACCGGAAACTATCGATCAAAGCAGATAGCGAATATTATAATGACGTCTAAATTAAGTTAGGCTAATGATAATGAGAACAAATCTTCGATAGAGTCATTTGTTTAAGATCAATCCTTACCAAGCGGTCCAAGGTGTTTGCTAGAATGTCTTGTAAAAACCTTTTTAACGAAAACCTTGATAGTCTCATGTTCTGACAGCATAAAACTAGTTTCTTTAACTTTTATTTTCCATGGTAATGACATGGTGGATATTTTTCAACAGGAGTGAAGAGCATATCCAAGGATTGCATCTTTGGAAGTAACTTCTTTCTCTCAGACTTGAGGAATCTTGCATGAACTGAATTATATTTTATTTACTGAATGTTTGAGGGTAACAATATGGTACACTCGGTAACTGGGATAGGCCTTTGCTTTATTCATTGGCTAAGATTAGCGTGGAGAGTGCTAATAAAGCTATAGAACGGTTTTTTTAGAGAAAATATTTCAATATCCTAGTAATTAACAAATAAAATACCCAACCACTATAGCTCAACCATTAACTTGGAATTTATTTTACTTCATGGACATATTTTTTGCGTAACTTTGGAGCCATATTACATAAGTAGTTACTAATCGGATTTTTATGACGAAGTAATGTTTAATATCCTTCTGTAAAAAAATTGTTTTAATGATACCGAAAAAATGTTAATTTTTAGATTTCACATTTTATCACAGTCTTATACGCTGAACAGCGAAATTTAAGGAGCGTGTGACATGAGAGCACATATACGCTCTCATGTAAGATGTTGTCCTCACCTCTGCCTTCTATAAGTAGACCTCTGATTACGGAAGCCTTCTCGAAAGCAATGCGATATATCATTTCCAATACCTACTTAAGCTGCCGCCGCCTTCAAAGGCTCAATTACCTCCACGTTGCTGACCTTGGATAGAGCGAAAAGACATAATCAACACGACCTTTGATGCGAGTAGGGGAAATAGATTATTATTTATACCTATTGTCACCACCGTGGCGCAGACATTGGAAGAGAACGCATCACACCTGCTAAATCGGTCTGATTTCGTTACGTATTTGTTACTCACAAAATAATAATAACGCTTTCACACAGAATTTTTTGTGTGTTCTGAGTGGATGGAAGAAAATTGAAATATTGAGTAAAAGAGCATATCATATTCATGAATAAAGTATTATACCAATTAAGGTAAGTTTCCATGGATTAATTTAAAAGTATTCTGGCGGTCACTACTCCCCTCATGGACTTACCTCAAAAATTCACAATGAGGCCTCCTCCCTTTCATTCTATCTAGCAATCCTATTCTTTTCCTTTTTCTCCTTTTCCTGGCCCAACTGGCATACTACAGTTTGTAATGATAACTTTGTTGCTCCATATATCGATGGCTAAGTTCTAACAACACGTATCTTAAAATTCGGCCGGTTTGAGACAGGTATCTTAAACAAAGTGTAATGACATTTAAAAAATAAAAGTTTAGCAAAAAACAACTTTCTTTGCAAAATGTATGCTTATCTTTCAATTTCATGAATTTTTGTTTTATAATGTAAGAGAAAAATTAAAAATGTAAATAGTTACTTTTGCTCCCCTGAAAACTTGCTATTTTTGAGATACGTGTTGTTAGAACTTAGCCATAGATATGTGGAATAACAATGCTTGATTGTTGGTAGTCTCATGGGGTCCATGTCCAGCCAGGTAATCTGGACAAACCTTTATTATTACTTTTTCATGATTATTAATGAATTCCTCTTAGTGACACCTGAAACAGCGCAATTTTAGATAGCATGAAATTGGCAACAAGTTGGAAATAACAATTTCAAATTCATCGATAACTTTTCAATAGAGCGGTCCTTAACTGTGCCTTTTTACCTTACAGGGAAGCCTCAATGCATATAGGTCATAATGGAACAAATAAAAGCAATATGAGTTCACAAAATTACAACCTATAATTAAATATCCACGCATTCACTCAGTCATACAACCCGAAGGCTGGTTTGGATAGGTTAGAGCAGAGCCTACTCCAGGCTTACCAGCACGCGTTTGGATTCCACGCTTTCGTGGTAGAGAGGCCAGTTCCATGCCTCGGGCCACCTCGTACATCGAGGATTTAATATCGGGGGTATTTAATATCTATTTAATATGCATGAGCGTACGAAGGCTATATCAGCGGTCAAGCGCTCTAAACACTAGGCCAGGGGTCTCCAATTTACTAAGCCACAAGGGCCACATTCCAAGGTCCGAATCGCCCCGCGGGCCGGATAGCAAATTTGCCGATGACGAATGATTGCGAATTAAAGGATTATGAATTATATTCAAAGATTGGAATGACAAGAGCAAATCTTGCGTGCCGTGAATATCGGAGTGACGTTTTCCATTCAAGGACTAAAATACGCTTTACATCGATTTATTCCGTCAATTTTGGGGTCGCAGTCAAAAGGCCTGCTCCTAAAATCTCCGGTAACAAAAGGCCCGAAACAAAAAGCCCGAGACAAAATCCCCGCGGCGACAGAACGCCCGAGACTAAATCCCCGTGGCGATTTTGTCGCCGATTTTTTGGCGGTTTTGTCGAGGGGATTTTGTCGCCGGGCCTAATATCCTCAGGGGGTTTTGTCGCCGGGCCTTATGTTCTCAGGGAGTTTTGTAACTGGGCTTTATGTCCTCAGGGGGTTTTGTCGTCGGGCCTTATGTCCTCAGGGAGTTTTGTAACCGGGCCTTATGTCCTCAGGGAGTTTTGTCGCCGGGCCTTATGTCCTCAGGAAGTTTTGTCGTCGGGCCTTATGTCGGCGAGGGTTTTGTCACCGGGGATTCTGCGCCGGGCCTTATTTCGGTAACCCGTCAATTGGGTAACTACGAGGTGTGTTCAGAAAATTGGCACTAAATTTTTTAATTTATCGCAAGTATGTTAAGTCCGACTGTCAAAAAATTGCTATTTATGTATTAACACATTCCTATGAAGTATGATAAAATTTTGAGCTGCATTTATTTTTTCTAGGTCTGTGGAAGCCGCTACGGTTAGGCGTATTTTAATGAGGTAGCCTATTATCGGCTCAAACTTCATTGCTTCGTCGTTAGCTTTTGGTAAAAATAATGCTGTAACGAAGACCCGGCCTCCATCTTCACCAGACATGGCTCCGTGTGACTTTTTCGTTGAATGATTGGCGAGAACTTTTCTATTTCCTTGAAATACCGCACTTCATACAAGTCCACTAAGTTTAGGAACAGGCTTACTTCAGTCCTGATATTTCAAGGTCAAACTTCATTAAGGATCTCTTGTGGAGAAAATAAGTACGAAGAATATTTGGAGAAGCAAACCAGATATTGGAATTCGTGGAAAGAATCCTCGACAAACCTACGTGATGAAAATTGCAAATGAGGTGTGACTGAGCACGAGTACTCCTTCCCTCTTAATCCTTCCGCTATCATTTTTCATCAAGGCATCGCTAATTTGGGCTTACATAAAGTGCATGCGAACAGTGTTGATTGGGAGAAAGTAGACTTGTAGGGTGGCTGTATTGGAATCAAATTAACACCTCTAAGTTTTAAGATAAATGAAGAATCGGAATCTTGGCACGATCGGAGAGATAAGGCAATGGCAGCAACTTTTAATGAAATTTCGGGCAGGACTTTTCTCTGAGCGTGTGGTGTATATTTTAAAAGCTCCAACGCAAAAATAGAAATATCGCTAGTATCACATAGCTAGTAGATCCCTCGGAGCTTCAACGTGATGGTTGAATTGGATAGGTATTGATAGAGTTCACCTTGAACAAATAGAAAAAATTGTGGATCTGACATATAATGGGTGCTTGTTAATTTACCTCTTTTTTCGAGAACACCTCATGTGATATCGGTTTTGTTGGCCTCTCAATTTATAATTCTGAAATTAATACCTCGTAATATTCAAGGTAATCGTTAGAACTTTTTATCTCGTTTACGTTTCGGCAAAGAATATTTTCCCTCTCCGGGTAATTCATACAGTAATTCGAGAACAAATAAAAATATAGCAAGGATGAAAATGATGACTGAGGTAGTCTATGAAGATTATAAAAATATGCTAAAATAGATCAAAATAATCGTTAAAACATATCTCTTCTAATTGGTAGAATTAAATAAAACAGTCACAATCATTTTTCCTGCCGATATTTTTCTTCGTTTCACAATTTATGTATCCATAGCCCTGATTAAGATAGCATACATCACATTCCGAAGCGTAAGTCAAGCGTAAATTGTTAAAAAAGACATAAAACTTCACAAGTTACTAATTTCAGAGTCCTAAATGTACGAGTTTTTTTTTGGGTGCCTAATGCTTCACTCGGTATCTATACGGAAACCCCTTGTTTGGATTCCAAGCCCTACATCCCCTTGATACATATTTGGTTGGATATAGATGCATATTTTCCCCAAACTACCTCACGAAAATAAGAACCACGCTTTACAATTAACTCTCTCTCTCTCTCTCTCTCTCTCTCTCTCTCTCTTACAAAGCATATTAGACTTCGTGCCACTATTTGATATTACCCGATTGTTTCCCAGACGGAAGCTAAGTTATATCAACATCATTATCTCTGAAAATGTCCTCCAACCATGAAGAGTGGGCTCCCGCGGCAAACTATGGAGCATTATTGGTTGTCTGAGTAAATAGGTCTCTCACGAATCGGCTTCACATCTGGATCAATATCCGCCACAATACGCATTTCTCGTTGGCTTTAAGAGCTTGTATCAGTGTCGGTATCTCTCGCGGAAAACAATGTGGTATCAAATATCGATTTAGACTTCATGACTTATGTATGTTTTATTTGTAATTACATGCTATTACTCAGCGCTTTTGCTTTAGTCAGCGGTTTACACGGTGAGCGCATAATAACAGAAGCGGTTTCTAGGGAAGCATTTTAAGAGAAAATGACTGGGAGGGATTCACCCATGAAACCAGAATCCGTGGTATAACACGCCGTGATTTGGCATTTAAAGAGCTCCACTTCAGCTATCATAACTAGCCTGCATTTTAAAGCTATGATAGCATTATTATCATAATTAGATCCAGGATAATAATGCAAAAGTTATATATACCTAATCCAAATGCGTATATATTTTCCCATCGGTGATCGTGATCATTAAAATAATTACGAACCTTTGATTCGAAATGCGCAATTCATTTATTGAAATCTGGTAAAAGTGCTGTACATGCTTGTACAACCGTCTGGATTATCTCACTTCTTTGAAAAGGTACTGGAATATACAGAAAAATAAAGGATTTCAATCATTTTGACATTTCAGAGAGAATAAAGTTAGCTAAGATATAAATGTTCATGGTTGAACAAAAAAAAACACAGTATAATTCCGCAAACATTATTGTGCGGTCGACAACTGTCGGCGTCAAAATGATTTGCCGCTGTACTTTGCAAAATTTATATCTGGGCTTTAGTGTGTGCCATAATAATAATTAATACGTCATTTTAAAGGAACTTTTATTCTTAATTCTGATTTATTTTTTGTTAAATGAAAAATCAAAAATCAAGACACGCGAGTGGAATTAATGACTCCGCGCACCGAAAAATTAGCCATTTTGTCAGCTTTATGAACTTTGTAACTCAACCTAGGGAAAACTACAACGTTTACCACATTCATCTTCCGCAATAAGTTGCAAAAATTAACTTAGATTAATAAAATGGCTTTTGCGTATTTTTAGAGCCCATATTTTGTAGCAAAATAACGAAAATGTTTAAACATATCTAGTCCTACAGTTTACCCCAAAAGAAAAAAGAAAATTTATAGAAACATTTGTTAATTTATCTTTTATTTTTCTATGATCCA
The DNA here is from genome assembly GCF_921293095.1 of Ischnura elegans. Taxonomy (NCBI): domain Eukaryota; kingdom Metazoa; phylum Arthropoda; class Insecta; order Odonata; family Coenagrionidae; genus Ischnura; species Ischnura elegans. The sequence continues at coordinate 82,500,167 of NC_060253.1, read as the reverse complement.
TAATCTATTTTAAAAATTTGCGTGCGTGAGGCTATTTTGCCTATTTCACTCGATATGCATGAAGTGCCCTGTTGCATGCTCTAGGCCGGCAAATACGCACCCCATTCCAAGAATCACTAAGGTGGCCTGCAGGGTATTATAAATAGCACATATTTCAAAATGAAATGTCCGCACATAATGTGCACCGGCGGGTGACTTTCACCTCCAACTGATCCGGATTTGTTTCCTAAAACATTACGTCTATCAGTGATTGAGCTGCAGATATCCTGAACTCTCCTAATAATAGAATCGACTTACAAGAAAATTGCGTGATAAATAATTTGACACGTGACTCTAAAACGAGTAAAAATAGAGATATTGATCTTAAGAAGCTATTATTCCTATGATGTGGACATAAACCACCAATATCCTAGCGACTAAGGCAAGAAAGATACTTACGTTTTTATTATTAAAGTATTATACCGATTGAGGAAGGTTTTCGTGGAGTACTTTGGCATTCTGGTAGCTTCCCCTTCAGGCATATACTTCCTATTTCAATTCACAATAAGGCTACTTCCTTTCTGTGTATCTAAAAATCTTATTCTTTTCCTTCCTCTCCCTCGTTTACCTAAAATTCTACCCTCCACCACTCCTTCCAATATCCCCTTCAAGTTCAGTACTCGCTCCAGTCAAACCCTCTGTATACTCGGTATCACATCAAGAAGGTGCCTCTCCTCACCCACCATGTCCAGCACTTCGTCGTTCCTACTCCTCTCCGTCCACTTCACCTTCTCCATTCTTCTCCATACCCACTTATCGAAGCTTTCAAGGCTTCGATTCGTGGAGGAAAAATAAAAGAGAGATTGAGGGGTTGATAGCAAAATAAAACAAGAGAGTGACGGTATCCGCACGCGCACGTACCATTGTTGTCCACGCACTAACCATTTCCTCCTTTTTTCTTTTCTTTTAAATAATTTAATCTGACCCATTTTTGGCGGAGGCTTTTCTAGTCAACTGCCATTTATTTACTCGTAAAGAAAGGGCTGAGGAAAAAGTTTCCCAAATAGGCAGCTGAACTCGATCAAAATGCAAAATACGGCATGACACATTCAGTACGCCGGCGATTTGCACCTCCAAGTGGACACAAACGCCCGTTTCGTGACATGGAATTTTAATCACTAGCCAACGATGAAGTTCACCGCCCTCTCTGCGTTCCACCCACGTGACGTGGGCAACAATGGCGGCAAAACAGCTTCATAAGACAACGAGTCGATTGGGCGCTTGAATTCATCAAGCGGGTAAATAGGGGGGGGGGGAACATAGTTGTGTCACATGTTTCCGAGTCATGTGCCCATAAGTGGTTCAAAAAGCGAAAGAAACACCCCAAATATCGTTTAAATGAGTGAAATATGCGGGCAATACGCTCATTCACTGTCAACAATACTTAAGACCATCTTAGTAACCACGGTGATCAATGCTTCGGGGAACCGTTTTATTATGAATGATTTACGCAATATAAAAAAAATATAGTGTATGGTAGATGAACTTAAGCGATTTATCGTATTTCAGCCATTACCCTAGGATTGTATCACCTCTTGATTTACTCACCTATTTTTGATTTATAATGTTTGCATACAGCAAACTTAATGAAATTAAAAACAGCATTTTTAGAAAATAAACGAACAGAGACTAATGAAATGATTATCCCAAAAATTATGTCTCGAATAATGAAGTAATGTTCGGATTTCTCTGACGATGTATGTCTCTCAATGGTGTCAATTTTTGGATCTAAGGAAGGTTTATAACAACAAAACGCATTGATTACAATAAATATATTAATACGGTTATGAAACTTGAATTGGAGAAAGAACCGAAGAATGTTCAACTGTCCCCGTTGATGTTATATTCGGTAAGTAATAGCAGTTCGATATATTTTACAAAAACGTAGATTCGATATGTGTCGAATGGGAGCTTGGAAATCAAATATATTTAATTGGTGCAGCATGAACAATGCTATAATAAACATATTCATAAAATTTCTTCGGTTTAACATCAATAGTTAGACAGATACGAAAAATTGCATATTTGCTACCGTAATCATCGAATTATCAAGTATACTGACACGTGAAGTTAAAATTTCGTAATCCTATTGATTTATCTTCCCGTTTGGTCATCTACCCTATAATTCATGGTCAAATACGCCCGCGGATGTAAAATCCTGCATGTTATAGCAATTCGACATATTTTAAGAAAACGCTGAATCGATAAATATTCTAATGAGACAAAACATGCAAAACATATTTCCATGGGGGTTTGTGAAGAATACCAGGGGCGGAATTCTGTACACGGATACCGACGATCGTCGGTGTCGGTAGCTACCGACGATCGTCGGTCGCACCGATAGAAATGTGATTCACATAACCCCGCTACCGACGGATTGTCGGTGCAACCGACAAATTCGTGACGTAATGCTTTTGTCGGTACGAAAGTAGCACCCGCACGCGAGGCTAGGTGCCTCGACCAATCATATTTCTCCTTTGTTTGCATTAAACAAATGAGGCTCCGAAAACGCCATCTGTTATTCGTCAGCCCGCGAAGAAGTTAAAAAGAGTTGATCACTGCTTTGTGAAATATTTACGATGTTTAATCACTCTGCGAACACAATTTCTTACTCCCGTTGGTGCGATGTGGCTTGTATTCCGAGATTTTGCTGTATTTACCATCGGATTTTTTCTAGCCCAAGTAAAAAAGCCTTTATATTCAAGGATTCAACGGTCGTTGATAGAAGAACACCGGCAACATTTGGTGCTCAATGTATTGGAATTTTCAAGTATAATTGTCTTGAAGAGGACTTTGTCTGCTACATAATTGTTCACCTACGCTTATTATAATTGTATTCTTGGGATTAGCAGTGACGAAATTATTTTGATTAGTATTGTAACAATGTACCTTCATCTTGAGCCACGGCTTGTTTACATCGTTTGCCTCATTGTTCGCCGTAAGTCCGATACTTCCACAAGGGTAATTATTTAATTAGAAAACATTTTTGTCGCTTGAATTCACATTTTGGGCTATTTAAAATACATTCGTTGAGAAAAACACCGAGATTCCGCGGATGTCACGGAAGGTATCATCAGTATCATCGCGTCAAGTGTTGTGATTGTGAACTTGAGTGACATACTTTACGCTATCTATTTGGAAGTGTTATAGCTTTTGCATTTTGATACCATTTGTGTGTTATTTCAAACTTTGCGTTGATATGACTTTGACTAAATATGCTTGATCAGTGTTAATTTGTGATATACCGTTGGAAGTATGAAGGTTTTCTCGTGTTGAAATTAAATTTTTGTAGTTTTATGATGAATAATTCATTAAATGTTTCCTTGTTTCGTGCAATCATTCTTTTTATTTGCCCCTTTCTACCGATGGAATACACGGTACGTACCTACTCAGTGCTCTTATAGTAATAATGAAAATCTATCTTGAAGTCTCGTACGGTGTTTGGTTAGTATGGTGAAGTAAATTCAGCATTAATTTTACGGGAAGTTTTGTGCACCGGTAACGACGTCAAAGAGTGAGAGGAGTTAAGTGATGCCATTTATATTCTTCTAAAATATAGTAGCAATATGCTTTTTCTATTTCGTCGTTGCTGTCTGATGCTCTCAAGAGTACTTACGAAGGTAGGAGAGTTATTTTCATTATAAACCCCATTCTCAGACGCTCACAAAGGGTATTGAAGTTAATATAAAAGTGAACGAAATGTCCACGTATATATTTCATTGGAAGTGCATCAATAGGCATTCGTTTTTATTGAAAACTAGCTGACCCGACAGACTTCGTCCTGTCAAAAAAATTTGTAATGTGGCAGTGTTTTGTTCCTACCTTTTTTATATTCTTTGCAAAAAATTATCCTGAACAGAACCGTCACCCTGGTAATAATTCGGTGTGAATTATGCCTGAACGCCTCTAAGGCAGAATCCCCTCTAGCCGATGAGGCAACGGTGATTTGAGGAGGCCCGAGAGCCGGCAGGCTCGAGACACTTTTCTTGCTCTTAGTCGACGCGCCTTGCTTAGGGGTGCGTCGGCATCCGAGCCGACTTGCCGATCGGGGAAACCGGGGCTCCCGGGGCGTATCCAGCGCCGACGGGATGCCTCCCCCAAGCGGTCGAACATGGGTGACCGACTGAGGACGGCGTCGGGTCTCGGAATTGTCTGTAGACGACTTTGGTACCGAGCGGGGTGTTGTACTCGGTAGAGCAGCTGCCACGCTGCGATCTCTTGAGACTCAGCCCTAGCTTGGGGGATTCGTCTTGCTTTACTCGGCGAGACCCCCGCTTTCGAAAATTTTTCAAAGTCCCTCCGTCGTCTCAGGTCCGGCTTCGGACTTTGAAAAATGTCGTCCGAATTCCGTCGTCCCAGGTCCGGACGTCCGGCACTTCGAAAATCGTCAAAAAAATTTTCTTCCCTTCGAGCGCCTGCAGATTCGTAGGTCTATTCCGTAGTATGATCGTACTGGTGCCGTAGTCTGATCCCGCCGTGGGTTGATCTTTTTTCGAGATCCGAAATTCCGTCGTCCCAGGTCCCGACTCTGGACTTCGTCGTCCCAGGTCCCAGGTGTGAAAAAGAAAAGGGCTGTTTTTAGGGTTTCCCGGCAATTATTCGATTTTTTTCTCGCCGTAAGAACCATTCTTGGACTTCAACGAACATTTTAAAAAAAGAATTGGCCAAATTGGTCCAGGCGTTGTTGAGTTATGCGCTTACCAACACATTTTGCGATTCATTTTTATATATAAGATATAAATTAATTTCGGATCCAAACTTTACGAATCAACAATAGATACCTATCGTGTCTTGTTGTGAGTAATTTAAAAGCAAAGCAATACCTTACATACTTATAAAATTACGGAATATTTATAATGTAAAATACCTTACGCTATTGGAACGCATAATGTAATATACGTGTAACATTGGTTAAGTTAAATACTGCTCCCACTATGTAAATTTTACGTTTCAAGTGTTTAATCAATCATTTTTATTATAAATAACATACAATTAGAGCGCTTCCACGGATCTAGCGTCGTAGATTATGATTTAAAATCGTCAGCTTAGGCCGAAAAGTGTAAACAAAAGTCCGCCATGTTGCTAAAAATTTGTCGGTAGGTCCTACCGAGCGTTTTGAAATCGTCGGTATGTACCGACGGGTTTACCGACAACTGTCGGTGGGATAACGACAATCGTCGGTAAAACGTGTCTCCTGAATCGCTCGTACCGAGACTTATCGGTAGGACCGGCTTACCGACACCGACAATCGTCGGTACGGTGTACAGAATTCCGCCCCAGGATGTGCACATTCACCAAATTTCATTGGTCCAACGGATATACGAATCAAGTTATGCCAATTTGCGTATTTTCTAAAATAATTGAATTGTTATTTCGACTATACTGCATCTGTAATATAAAATCCGCAATGCTTTTGATTTTAATTCCGGTATATGGCCATTTACCATATAATTCCTAGTCAACTTTGCCCGTTGATGTAAATTCCTATGTGTTATAACAATTCCATATATATTAAGAAAAAGAATATTCGATATATATCGAATGAGAAACTATACACAAAAAATGTTTCCATTGGGCATTGTGAGGAATACCAAGTTGTACCCATTCACCAAATTTCATTGGTCCAACGCATATACTACTCAAGTTATACGTATTTGCGTATTTGCTACAATAATCGATTCGATCTTTCGATTAAACTGCATCTGCACTGTAAAATCCGCAATGCTGTATATTATAATTCCAGTTAATAGTCATCTACTCTATAATTCCTGGGGCGGAATTCTGTACACCGTACCGACGATTGTCGGTGTCGGTAAGCCGGTCCTACCGATAAGTCTCGGTACGAGCGATTCAGGAGACACGTTTTACCGACGATTGTCGTTATCCCACCGACAGTTGTCGGTAAACCCGTCGGTACATACCGACGATTTCAAAACGCTCGGTAGGACCTACCGACAAATTTTTAGCAACATGGCGGACTTTTGTTTACACTTTTCGGCCTAAGCTGACGATTTTAAATCATAATCTACGACGCTAGATCCGTGGAAGCACTCTAATTGTATGTTATTTATAATAAAAATGATTGATTAAACACTTGAAACGTAAAATTTACATAGTGGGAGCAGTATTTAACTTTATCAATGTTACACGTATATTACATTGCGTTCCAAAAGCGTAAGGTATTTTACATTATAAATATTCCGTAATTTTAAGTATGTAACGTATTGCTATTTGCTTTTAAATTACTCACAACAAGACACGATAGGTATCTATTGTTGATTCGTAAAGTTTGGATCCGAAATTAATTTATATTTTCAATAAAAACGAATGCCTATTGATGCACTTTCAATGAAATATATACGTGGACATTTCGTTCACTTTCATATTACCTTCAATACCCTATGTGAGCATCTGAGAATGGGGTTTATAATGAAAATAACTCTCCTACCTTCGTAAGTACTCTTGAGAGCATCATACAGCAACGACGAAATAGAAAAAGCATATTGCTACTATATATTAGAAGAATATAAATGGCATCACTTAACTCCTCTCACTGACGTCGCGACGCGTCGTTACCGGTGCACAAAACTTCCCGTATAAAATTAATGCTGATTTTACTTCACCATACTAACCAAACACCGTACGGGACTTCAAGATAGATTTTCATTATTACTATAAGAGCACTGAGTAGGTACGTACCGTGTATTCCATCGGTAGAAAGGGGCAAATAAAAAGAATGATTGCACGAAACAAGGAAACATTTAATGAATTATTCATCATAAAACTACAAAAATTTCATTTCAACACGAGAAAACCTTCATACTTTCAACGGTATATCACAAATTAACACTGATCAAGCATATTTAGTCAAAGTCATATCAACGCAAAGTTTGAAATAACACACAAATGGTATCAAAATGCAAAAGTTAACACTTCCAAATAGATAGCGAATAGTAAGCCACTCAAGTTCACAATCACAACACTTGACGCGATGATACTGATGATACCTTCCGTGACATCCGCGGAATCTCGGTGTTTTTCTCAACGAATGTATTTTAAATAGCCCAAAATGTGAATTCAAGCGACAAAAATGTTTTCTAATTAAATAATTACCCTCGTGGAAGTATCGGACTTACGGCGAACAATGAGGCCAGCGATGTAAACAAGCCGTGGCTCAAGATGAAGGTACATTGTTACAATACTAATAAAAATAATTTCGTCACTGCTAATCGCAAGAATACGATTATAATAAGCGTAGGTGAACAATTATGTAGCAGATAAAGTCCTCTTCAAGACAATTATACTTGAAAATTCCAATACATTGAGCACCATATGTTGCCGGTGTTCTTCTATCAACGACCGTTGAATCCTTGAATATAAAGGCTTTTTTACTTGGGCTAGAAAAAATCCGATGGTAAATACAGCAAAATCTCGGAATACAAGCCACATCGCACCAACGGGAGTAAGAAATTGTGTTCGCAGAGTGATTAAACATCGTAAATATCTCACAAAGCAGTGATCAACTCTTTTTACCTTCTTCGCGGGCTGACGAATAACAAATGGCGTTTTCGGAGCTTCATTTGTTTAATGCAAATAAAGGAGAAATATGATTGGTAGAGGCGCCTAGCCTCGCGTGCGGGTGCCACTTTCGTACCGACAAAAGCATTACGTCACGAATTTGTCGGTTGCACCGACAATCTGTCGGTAGCGGCGCTTTGTGAATCACATTTCTATCGGTGCTACCGACGATCGTCGGTAGCTACCGACACCGACGATCGTCGGTATCCGTGTACAGAATTCCGCCCCTGGTCAACAATGCCTGTGGATGTAAAATCCCAAATGTTAAGGCAAATCGATATAATTTGGAAAATGAAGATTCGATATATATCGCATGTGAGACCATATACAAAACATATTTCCATTGGGCATTGTGAGAAATATCATGATATACCCATTCCCAAAATTTCTTTGGTCCAACTTATATAGCAATCAAGTTATGCCAATTTGCGAATTTGCTATAATGATCGTATCGATCTTTCGATTATACTGACATCTGTACTGTAAAATCCGCAATGCTATTGGTTTAACTTTCAGTCTATGGGTATCTACTATGTAATACCTGGTCAACTATGCCCTTGGATGTAAAACACTATGTTATAGCAGTTCGATATATTTGAAGAAAAAGTAGATTCGATATATATCGCACGTTAGACTACATACAAAACATATTTCTATTGGGCATTGTGAGGAATACCAAGATGTGCACATTCGCCAAATTTCATTGGTCCAACGGGTATACTTTTCAAGTTATACCAATTTGTGTATTTGCTATTATAATTGAATCGATTTTTCGATCATACTGACATCTGTACTGTAAAATCCGCAATGCTATTGGTTTGAAATCCAGTCTATGGGTATCTACTATTTAATCCCTAGTCAACTATGTCCTTGGATGTTAAATCCTACATGTTATAGCAATTCGATATATTTTAAGAAAAAGTAGATTCGATATATATCGCATGTGAGACCATATACAAAACATATTACAATTGAGTATTGTGAGGAATACCAAGATGTACCCGTTCACCAAGTTTCATTGGTCTAACGTATACGCTAATCAAGTTATGCCAATTTGCATATTTGCTATACTAATCGAATCGTACTTTAGACAATAGTGACATCTGTACTGTAAAATCCGGAATCCTATTGATATCCCTTCCATTCTTTGGTCAATGCGTTATCCCTACCTTCTCTACTATCCCCGCTTTCAAAATTTAGCCTATGTTCTTATATTGGTGACGTAGATAGACGGGATGCGTGTATTTCTTACGGGGGCCTAATACAAAAAGGTATAAATTCATATCGATGTATCTTCATTAGGAAACGTAATTCATCTAAATAATTTATGTGTGCGCATAATTCATTCTTTTCCTTACATATTGTTAAAATTTTTATCCCCGTAACTATGTAAATAAGCCCAAAAAAAGGCTCAATCGAATACAACCTTGTATCGATCATAACTTCGAGTCTAATCAATCGATCCGCTTGATTTAACTTTTGTCGGATGAAACACATTATCAGTTGTATTGTGTATGACTTCCATGTTCAAAACTTGATTAACAAAAAAGTTATTAGCGATTAAAGCGTATTCAAGGAGATTGGTATCGATATAACTCGCACATGAATCGATCGAGCGAAATGGTCATCATTGCAAAAGTTGACTATTTTAATGATGCTATTACGCTGAAAATTTCATCCATCTAGCTGAAATGGTTGCTAAGATATTTAAGGTTGTATGCTCCACAAAAAAATGGCGACAATGATTTTTCGCGTGCAGGACATTTTTCGGAATTTAATTATTAATTAACCAAGAGGGATACGGAGAAAGTGAGCTCAAACGTAAGGGTACGAAGTACCCTTTACGGTTTTTCTAGGAGATTCCAAATTTTCACATGGCACATGTCTCAAGGCCGAAATCCGAATTTGAATATTCGCCCATCACGACAATGTAAAATCGAAATCGTTTATTCCTCGGAATTGTTTCGACATATGAAAATTCCAAGATAGCCAAAAAATCAACCAAAAAATTCTCTACCAAATAAGTCAAGGAATTTGTCGTACGATTATTGAAAGTTGGTCAAAAAAATTCCTAAACTTTTTCCATAAGAAAAGCATAGAAAACGTTCAAAAAATAATAAAAAATACTGAATATCAATTTGTCGCTATGGCAACTATACCAAAAAATCGACCAAAAAATCTACTTTATGTCCATTAATTATCATGTTCCTCAGACGTTTAAAAACATAGAATGAAAGCGAAAAAGTTTTAGTCCCATAAGGCTCCCATGTTAATTCAAGTCGATATATCTCGAAAACTAATCGACTTTTTCAAGTTTTCAGATTTTTTCTCCCGATGAATTTTTTTTTACTTTTGCGTCCAATAAGCCAAATACCCACACCTATCACAGTTTGGGCTGCGAATATTGATGAGTCAGTCAGTGGCATATCGATTTGCCATTATATATTAGCTTAATTAATTAATTAATTAATAACGCACCAGAAATAGGGAGTTTGACAGCGACTGCTTTCATCAGTGAGCATTACTATTATATTCGTCCATAAATGTTGACTAACACCACATATCCCAACATGGTGGTCCAAAAAATTTTTTTTCCAGAGTTGCAAGTGCGGATAATTTTTTGCCAACTCAAGGTTTCTTGGTTGGATAACTGTTACTAGCACCACTTCTTTTTTTAAATAAAGTGACCCGGGTTTTGATGAATAATAATTAATATCATTAGGCGTAAATACTTGGGTTGACTATTATTATTATTCGTTGAAACCGGGGTTGCTTTATTTAAATAAGAAGTATTTTAAGTAATAGTTATCCAAACAAGAAACCTTAAAATGGAATAACACACAGTTAAAAATGAAGTCGGTGAATTTTATTTGCCTACATTTTTAATAGGGATCAAGGCGAAGAATTTTCTTAATAATAATTATTATTAGCAATAATTATTGATTGTGGAATATTCCTTCCCTGATTGTTGTACTGATGGTTGACATGTAGCTTATCGACATTTTCTCTGCGTGTGCCTTTCATTATCTTATATCTCAAAGGTTACAAAGCATTTCCTCTTGATACAAAATACATTTTTATTGGAGGATTTTTATTGAAGCCTGAATCTGTTTAATATATTTTTATTGATTGATATTTAGCATAATGTAAAGGTAGCATAGGGTATAGAATTTCCATAAGAAAACAGAAATCAGCTTGATTGCACAATATTTGATCCTTGAGAATCGCGTTTGAAATTTTCAGGTGTAATTAGTCGAAAATAGCCTAATTTAAGGGAGCGATACTTGTGTTTTTTCTGGTTTCTACGGCAGAAATTGTGGTTATCAGCAACTAAATCTACTTTTGGTGATAAATGCTACCGCTCTTAACGATTGTCCTAAGTTTTATAATAAGGGATACACAAAAAGACAAAATGAATTCCTCTCACAGACTGTTGCATAATTGTTTCCTAGATTGCAGGCCGATATAGAATCAACATTCAATAAAATGTCACGAAGAAAAAAATGACATTACTGTTGAGCGTATCTATTCGGAAACAAAGCATTCCTATTTATTGATAATCAGTCACGCACATGATGGCACAGGGTCCTTATTTTAAATGCATCAACAGCTTTAAATTATATGTAATTATGTCAAAAGTTATAAGAATTTCTAGGCAATAGAGTTTTAAATGACGATGTAAAAATTTCATTCCGAAGCGCAGGCAAGTATTTGAATTCAATAAGACCTAAACTCAAGATAAGTAAAATGGTACTAACATTTTTGGCCTAGAAGTGCAGTACTGTAAAATCAACCCATTTCGAATAATAATACTTATTTTGGAATTTCAATGTTTGCCTCAGCTTTTGGTCAATGCGCAGACGTTGCAATTCCATTGAGTGCTCCTGCACATATTTTTAGAGCGCAGTGCTCGAAGGTCTTCTCAAAGTTGGCCGGATACGAAAATATTTGGCTTGAGTAGGAGAAGGGATATCATCGTAATGCCATTGTATTGAGCTCAGCGATAAGATCACTGATTAGACCCTGTTGATAGCGTTGTTTGAGTGGAAGGGTTTATGTGCTACGTGAGAAAATTTTATTTACATTACACCCCTCACTCATTGGCTGACCATGATGCATTGATTTGCTACCGCTAATTTAGTTTTTTATTTCATTACTAGATTAAACTATAGATATTATACTATAATTATGGAATTATTCCGACCTCGGACGGCCTCAATTCTTACCTCAGCTTTTATTTACCACTCAGCCCAGTGCAACGTTATTTTGTACGTACAGGGTATTTCGGGAGGATTCCGCAAAAGTTCAGGAGGTGGTAGGGGAGGCAATTTTAAGCGTTTTTTGTCCATAAAGATGGGGTCGCACCTCCTTATTTACTTATCTATGGCAACGCAAACATTTATTTTGGATGCACTTTGAAGCTACCCGTTTTACTAGGTATCCAGCCTTTTCGAAACTATATTTAATACTCAGATTTTTACGCATATTAAATAATCAAGGTTGGACGAAGCTGTGCGATTATGATTGTTTGAAATAATTAATCTTTTAGCTACAATAAATGAGAGCTTTGAGAGCGAGTATCAACAATATGATTGCGCCATCTCACCCATTTTGAGATCCTATTTACACATTATCAACCTAATTTAGTGACCGACCCAATTCCATGGATATCTCCACAATCTTCTACCAGCGCCACAAATTCCTGCTTTGCCTCCTGAGGTTTCATCTGCATCTACGAGGTACCGAGCAAGCCAACACCAGGGTGTGTGGCACGGGGTGGTTCCACACCAGGCATACAGCACTCATCCTAGTGGCGGATACATATGGGGGGAATACGCCCCCCCCTCCCCCCCTACGTTGTGAGGAACATTGCCGAACATTGCAGAACCACAATTGTAACTTTTTTATATCATAAGATAGCATTGTCTTGTATATGCGTACAATAAGTTTAAGTAAAACTAACTTAAATTTTGCATTTAACTTGATTATGTTTCATTGCGACAAAAGTATAGGTGGCTCAAAATATCTTTTGCGCCCTCCACTCGAGTTTTTTTATGTATCCGTTACTGAGTAATCCTAGCCTTAATCAGAAACGCGCTCGCTTGCCGGACACAGGCCAAGCATACAAGACAACGACACGCGGTCTGACCAGATACTAGGAGAGTGCAAAGGACGCGAACATGCCATCGCGGAAATAAAACTAAAAATTAGTGATAGATAAGCGAAAATTTAGGGTAACGTGTGATTAAGGCACGAGTTATAACATGCCAAAAAATCCATGCTGATGGTTGGTATTTAAAAATATAATAAGTTATTAACCTTCCGACTGGCGCAATATTGGAATTGCAAAGTTCAAGCGCAATGTGCCTGACAGGCACTAAAGATTAAAAAAAAAAATGTTAACTCTCGGCTCTATCGGTAGTCTATTTCCCTAATCTTGCGATCGTTTCTACGAAAAAAATCGACTCTCTTAACATTTCTTAAGTATCAGAAAAAAGTACTCTACTTGAAAGTTTTGCAAAAGATTTAGGGCTGGTTTTTGTAATAGCTAGTTAAGTTTTTTCGGAGCGTAAAAATCAGAGTTAATTTTCTTCTTCTAATCAGAGTCTTCCATTTGAAGTCACCTGTTTAACAAACCGCTACCCTGAACTTCTTTTTCATACTTTAACTTTCAAATACGTTCAGTAAAGGTTATGACAGTGTCCGCATCTACATAATACCCTGAGATCCACCTCATGGGTGTTTTAGCGCGGGGTGATCAATCACCAGCATGCAGCAGGATTACCACATTCAGGCCACGCGGTCATAAAAAATTTTCCCATACTAACAAATCATACCTCCACATTCATTCAAAAGCATTAACGTGCCAACCACTCATGTGACGAGTGGGCATGGAAATTGCGCGTGAGAGTAAAAGTATGCGTACGCTCCGAAAAAAGTTAACTACACATTATATATAAATAAATATATATAAAACCAAACCTAAATCTTTTGTGGAACTTTAAAGTAGAATGCTTTTTGCCTGATGTTCAAGACATTTTGAGAGAGCATAATTATTATCGTAGAAAGATAACAAGGATAGCATTAGGGTAATAGAGTTTCGTGTTTATTTATTTATTTAAATTACCCGCGAAAACAGCTTAATGAGGCCTTTACATCGTGGGATTTCAATAAATTGCAAAGACACATACGCACCCATACCCTTGATAGAGGGAACGTACCCAGGCGGGACTCGAACCCGCGACCTACGGTTTGGCAGACGAGGACTGAACCCCATCGTCGAGGCCGGCCATCGTAGCATTGGCCGGCCGATGTTCCAGTGAACGCTAACTAGACGTTATAAAACGGGCCCTTAATTATTAACCATAATGGCAGTTAATATATGATTGAGTTAACGACCCAATTCCATGAATATCGCCACCTCTACCACGAATGCTTGCTTCTCCCCCTGGGGTTTCCCGCCTTCCTTCCTCACTCTCCAAGCTTCCTGCCATTCGCGGACATCACAACGCGATACTCGCCCACTCGTCACAACCGGTATGCTCAATCGCACGCTCTTTTCCCTTCGGCGTGCGTATCTCTCCTCCTCCTTCCGCAACAAAACACTCGCGCCGCCCGCGACCTTCCCTCCCTCCCCTCCTCCTCCCGCTGTAGCCATCCCCCTCCTCCTTCTATCAGCGTGAGCGGGAGAGAGGCCCGCAATGAGTTGGGCCCGAACCGGTCGTCCGCTGCCGTACGTAAGAAGCGGATGCCAGAGAGCGCACTGACGGTGACCACCATCAGTCAGTCGGTCGGTTGTTGGCTCGCGGGAAGGAAGGCAGTCGCACGCGGCCGTCAAGATGGGTAGTCGCAGCTAGCTAGTTCAGTCCCCTCGGCTGGAGAGCTCCAAAGCAGACACATCCCATTGGTTTACTCCGTGTTGTGAAGTGCCTTTTGTATCGCTTCCTGCATCTGGCCTCTGTGTTGGGAAATTGAACGCTCTAGTACCCTGGTGCCAGGGAAGATTCGGCAATCCCTCCACGTAGAATTTTAAGGACTTTCCTTGTAGTTCTCCACTGACGAAAGGATCATTGTCCGCAGCTAGTTCAGTCCCCACGGCTATAGAGCTCCAAAGTAGACACATCTCATTGGTTTACTCCGTGTTGTGAAGTGCCTTTTGTGCCGCTTCCTGCATCTGACCTCTGTTGTGGGAAATTGAAGGTTCTTGTGGCCTACTACCAGTGAAAAGTACCTACTCCACTGGATCTGGACTGAGTTCTGGTAAAGTCTACGTCTTTGCGTCCTGGTATCATTGAGAATCTTCTAGTGAAATCCCCTCCTCCTAGAGTCCAGACAAATTGAAAGGACTTTCCTCATAGTTCTTCACTGACGACAGAAATATTGTCATCTGCATCTGGCCTAAGTGCTAGTAAAGTAAACGCTCTCGTGTTTTGGTGTAATTGAGAAACTTCTACCGACCTATAGTGAAATCCAGGCGAGCTGCAGCACATTACGCTTCAGAGTCATTGCATTATCTTTCTCCACTGACAAGTGTATCATTCCTTTTCGCATCAGGCTAGGGTGAAGAGAAAGTGATCGTACTCATTCTGCAAATTCATTGAGATGATCCCGAAGAATCCAGTTAATGTGCATCGCATCAAGCAGAGTGGATTTTCCTTATAGGTCCGAACTGGCCTAATAGATGTTGCCTTATTAATCTGGCAGAATTTCTGGGAAAGAGAACATTCTTTTGTTGTGGTGCCACTGGCAACATTCAAAAGATCCTGGCAAAGTCCAACTCATAAATAAGGGAGGATTTTGGTTCTTCAGTGGCAAAAGGATCATTGCCTTTCACCTTTGGCTTGAATGATCGGAAAGTGACGGTTCCTATGTTGTAATTCCATCGGGCGTATTCCACAGTATTTGAAGAATCCGCGAAAAGTGTAGTTTGAGTGAATGTGAAGGTTTACCTTGTAGTTCTTCTGCGACAAAAAGTCATTGTCTTTCCTATCACGCTGGATATAGGGGAAAGCGGCTCGTATTGTGTCACCTAGTGTTCCTAATAATAAGGAGAGCCCCTCCCCCTGTGGCATGAAGACTAAATTTAGAGCTCTCAGCTGAAAAAGTCTTCCTTATCACCGGCACAACATCATTGCCCTTTGAACTCGAGTGTTGAGAAAGTGACCCCCCCTTGTGTTGTTCTACAGTGGAGTTGAGAACATTCTACAGTTACCCTCTGTAGAGCCCACACCTGGTAGGGAAGTATTTGCAGCCCAGAGGGCCTTCCTCGCTTTTCTTCACTGACGGAGGATCACAATTGGAAAACAACGATCCACGGATAGTATAAGGTGGGTGACATACACACCATCAATGTACTAGTGATATTTCACTTTATTATTTAAGAATAGATAATTGATATCATATCAATTCCTGCATCTCCCCTCCAAGAAGGACTTGCAGCGCTAAGTGTATTCTTTGTCAAAGTTGTAGTGAATTCTTCACTATCATTATGTTCAACAAAGGCGTGATGCAGGAATTTCGTCATACAGGGGAGAGGGGGGGACGCCTTAGCAAAGCCGTCAATTTGGTGATAAAAACTCCTATTGAATAGAAAATAGTTTTGGTTAGCACACAGTTCCATGAGTCAATGAAGTTTACTAGCCACACCATTGTCTATACTGAATTCTATCAGTACTTTTGATTCCTGTTCCTGTTGTACTGACATTTTGAACATTATTATGTGTTGTATTATTGTGGTAAAATGGAACTAGGTTTCAGTTCAAAATATCGTTATGTGAGACTGAAAATATTCTAGGATTATTGAAGAACAAATAAAATCGTAAAAAAAACAATGAACGTGAAATTCTCTTGCTAGGATGTCTCAAGAAATTCCGTACATTATTTTTCGTGATCTCGAGAAAATGAATTTGGAAAAATGTGGACGCAAAAGGAGAGTTCGCGAAAAAGTAGGCTTGCTACGGCTTTGAGCTAAATGTTGTGGCCTCACGTAACGGAGCTTTTACGAGAATTCAAGCTCAAAGAGGGAACATTCATTATTGGCATTTTTGACCTTGACACAGGCATTCACCTCATGCTGAGGCAGCCAGAGGTATGTTTTGCCTTCATAATATGTTCCCTGCCCAATTATCGAATCCTGCTGCACGGTTCGCAGTAGATAAGATTGACGCAAGCAAATGACCCACTGGCCAAAGAAACCTTTACCCTGAGGACAATGCTTGGTATTCTCCTCCTAGCTCGAAAAACACTGTTCATTTAAATTCACATTTTAACATTTTATGTCCGATTTGTGCTTCGTCTACGGACGACAACTTTCTTCGCTATATTTTCTGGAATTATCATTCGGAAATCCACATTCTTTTACAGTTCTTATGGCAGTACTTGTCCAAGAATATTTATAAAAATGATGATTAATGTTGCCATATTGACGAAAACTAATAGTGTTCGTTTTACCTTATGGATCGCGATAAAAAGAAAACATATGCTCTTCACCAAATGGCCTTTTACGTTATGAGAAAGTAAATGCAATATATTGCATTCAAACTGAAATTAAATGATGTAAATTATTGAAATTGGCGAAAAGGCCTGCAAAATAGCGATGTAAAGTCCAAACTTAAAAATATACGGATTAAAATATTTACGCTCTCCACGCCTTTGTATTGTATTCGATGTATGTAGTTTGTGATGGAAAAACCTTTATGTTACATGGTCGAAAACTATTTCTTTTGAATTGCACATTCTCGAAAGTAACACTTTAAAGCTTACCATGCGGCTACCAATACATTTCAGGTATTTAAGGTGAACATTTCTCAAGTATTTACGGGGAACTTTGGCGTGGGGAGATGGAGGAAACTCACCGGCCCGGTTTTGACCGGGGAATACCCCGCCGACGCATGCAGAGGTCAGTTATTACGACTGAAAGCAGAAGGGTTAAGTGGAAATACGCAATCATAATATTGTGATGAGATTAAATGCTGATTTCTTGTGTCATTAAACATATCTCCTAACTATAGAAGTTTACACGAAATATGCTCAAGAACAAAGTTAGAAATTGTACAGAGAAGAGCAGCCAAGTAGGTGAAAAGCATTTACGACAGTCTTGCAAGTGTTACTGACCTTTTAGAACAACACGGATGGGAATCACTGCCAGACCGCAGATTGAAAACTAGACTAAACCAATGATGTAAATTCAACAGCAGTTTATTTTCCGACGAAGTTAACCATATCTTACGAACGTCAACATACTTTGGTAGATCAGAATATAAAAATAAAATAAGAGAGATAGACTTTAGAACAGATATATTTAGAATGCCATCTTTTCCGCGATCGATAAGAGATTATAACGGCAGCGTTAAGAATTAGAAATAGGTTAGTTGACTGATAGTGCAGATTACCATCTTATTAATTCCTTGATGCATGTCTCTGAATTTACCTAAGATTTCTAACAGCATGTTTAGCATGCTCTACCTTTATAGGCAGATTGTCTTCGTAAGTAGGATATAGAATAATCCCAAAAATATCATATGCAGTGTACAATGTACATGTTGCGTGATGCATGTTCGTGGAAGTAAATTTTAATCTTCTGGTACACGATGGTAATAGTTCATCACCTGCCAAACACCTCTGTAGGTGACTTGCAGGGTAATATCCAAATTCCGACAGAGAAACAATATGAAAAAGTTTGGTGGCAGCCAGTCCTTTGTCATCAACAGTTATTTTTGTGGAATGTTCCCCTATGCCGAGAAACTGAAGAGGGTGGGAAAATAGCAATAACCACTTATAAATATGCAAATACAAATATATATATATTTTCAATGGGCCAATGGTGAGGAAAAACATAACCAACTGTGTCCGCATCTCTTTCAAAATTTGCCTTAAACGCAAAAAGAAGCATAAACTCTTCGTAATATGCTCTCCTTCCGTTTTCTATATCATTATCCATTCTTCGAATTTCCGACATTTTCAAGCAAATCTATACTTAAGTCCCTCTATAGTATATAGCAAGAAGGAAAAATAAGCATTAGGCTATGTTTTAAAGGGAAAACCAGCTGACGTCAAAGAAGAAAATTTTGATATTTTCCAAAAGTTTATTTTTTAAATAATTTTGCCAAGACCTAGGGTAGTCGTGGGTCGGATGGTCGGATACGGTGTGAATTAATCGTAATAAATATTGAGAGAACTCGCTGTCGTAGAAAAAAGAAAACCTACTGACGTCAATGAAGAAATTTGGTGGATTTTTCAGAAACTATTTCATAATCTCGCTTCGTTATTAGCCATTTTTCCCGGGTCAAATCTTACAACTCAATTTTAACCCACTTCCCGATTGGCTTTCAAGCTCAAATTTTCAGATAAACTCAGAATCAGATGACAATGTAATATTATAACACTTTTATTCTGATTTTTAACTGTATCTCGATTGTTTTTCAGAATGAAAGATTAAATTTGGTGATTAGTTCAAAAAATGGACACCAAAATCAGATGGCGGCACTGAGATCATTTAAAGGAATGATTGGAATGAATGATTGAGCCCAGTGGCGCCAACTCCATGGAGCCTGAGGGGGCCCGAGCCCCCTCGAAAATTTGTTATGGATTTGAGGAAAAAATGTGTCAGGCTTGCCGATTTTCCTCGGAGTTTCCAGATATCGAGATTCGAGTTATAAGGGTTCTAATGTTGATCATATAACTCTTCTAATATGCTTAAAAACTTAAAACTCACTACTTATACAATTTCCCAGGGTAAGATCCCCGGTATGGGCCCTCCCAATATTTTTTGTAAGTCGGCATCCATGATTGAGCCATAACAAAAAATTTGTCTACACCAAAATTCATTGAAAAATTGATCGATCAAAAATGAACTTGTATTCTATCAAGTTCCCGATAAAAAAGTTCATTTTTATAAGACTTAATTTTTTTGATTGAAAAATTCGCAACCACGTGGGTCGTTAGCTTCGGGTTGACGTAAATCAAACGGTTGCTTAGTCGGGGAGTATTAGTAGATTATTACCCTGTTATGCTATAACACACAAAGAGCATGAGGGTTCAAGGGGAACCCTTCAAGGATACAACACACCGGGGCCGGGAACCAAGCCCGTGGCTTATACGCCCGATCACCCGGGGAGGGGCTTGAGAGGAACGAAAAAGGAAAGAGGCGCCGCCGCGATAGGAGCCCGTCGACGTCTCTGGAGTAGGATAGGTGCGCAAGGGACGGGACGGGGAAAAACACTTCAACGCTATAGAAGCGAAGAAGGCCCACTAAATAGCGAAACCAAGCAAAGCTATTAATTTCCTAACGACTTTGGAGGATCATTCTATGAGGAAGAATAATCCAACGATCAAATCGTTAGATTAAACACACAATAAGGAAAATGCGAATCTCGAATGTTCACCTACTGCCACACACCGACGCCGCATTATTCTTCTCCGCAGATGCAGGGGACGCGCCTTCGTGTTGGAATCGCAGAACTCCCTAGAGTCTCCGCGCCACTCCTCCAGTCTTTCGGCAAACAACTGATAAGGGACTTGGAGGACGTACCATAAACAGCGATATCGCCGGAGGACTTCGCGACGTTTGAAGGTGTCCACAATGAACTCCCTCCAAACAGCTATCTCCATTCCCTTTTGAAGAGGCTCCATTGAAATCACAATCGAACATCCCTTTCGCGGATATTTCACAATATAACTTATTATTTCAAAAATAAAATCTACCAGGTGCTCCCATATAAATATACAGTGATAGCATAAATCAATAGAGAATAGCACAGGGCGGCCAAATTCGTGATGAGTTGTGACGATAAAAAGTGCAGCGTTTCCAACATGTTACGCGAGTTAGGATAGGAATCCTTACGGGAGAGTAGATCGAAGTATGGGCTAAATTTACTAAGTGAATTCAAAGAAGATGTTTTCTCAGACGACGTGAATCGTATCCTTCGTTTATCGTCGTACTAAGTTAGTCTTGATCACGAGGAGAATATAACAGAAATAGACTGCAAAACTGAGATACATTAAATGCCATTTTTTCCTCGTACTATTAGCGACGGTGTATGGATTGATAAAATTAATGGCACCACTCCCTAGGAAGACTCATTGCATGATTTTTTTCTATAGGAATTACCAACCGTTGTCAATTTTTGTCTTTGCATGAATTTCCACGTAAAATTTGCTTTTATGCATAATGATTCTATGACCGTGCGGTGTGCATGTGGCGGTCCTCTAGCATGCTGCATGTTGATCATTGATCAGCACCTGCCAAACACCCCAGAGGTGGCTCACACGGTAATATTTAAATTTATATGTACTATTATTACAAATATAAGGCATTTTACAATTAAGTTTTTGGAATACGAACTTGAGAAGACGAGAAAATACAGGAGTTGTTTGAGATGTGGGAATGAATGAGAACGATAAAGCTGTAAAGAACGGAGAGGAAGGAAAACGAAAAAGTGGGCATAGAAAATTAAATGTGAAAGAAAGGATTGGGATTTAAGGACTCAAAAACGGAAATATTTTTATATAGATCCAGAGAGGACCGATGGAACGAGTGATGGCTGAGATTGGTTGTTAAAAATCGTGTTCGATGGACGAATAAATTACAACCTCACTATCATTATAAGAAAAGAGAATTTTTTACGGGGAAAAGATAAAATGGCGACGAATGACTGCGTGCAACACGATGATTCCAGAATATTAGAGGCAGAGAAACTTCAGACTCGCAACAAACTTTCAACCATCATATTCTACAAGAATTAAAGGGTCCTAATTTCCAATTAGTACAGCAATTAACATGATTTATTTAAGCAAGACAAGTTTTATAAAAGATTCATAATTTTTCTATATCATTAGGTTAATAAATATTGGTTGTATCTTCCTCTAGATGAAAGGCTTCATGTACGACAACTTATCAGAAAGGAAAAGTTCTTGGCGGGAAAAGAATTCTCAACAGCCAAATGATAACAAAAACACGAGCGTGGATGTCCTTATCTCACACATATGCTATCTCCCGGTGCAAAATACTTCAAATAAAGCATTATTTGTTCTACTATCATTGCGATGTATCACTTCCTTTTTCTTGGCACATTTATCTACATCTATGAGGTACCGTGCAAGCCACCACCAAGGTTTGTGGCACGGGGTGATTCAACAAAAAACATGCAGCACCCATCCTAGTCTTTATCAGGAACGCAGTCGCTTGCGGGACACAGGCCAAGCACACAGGACAACAACACACAGTAAGACCAGAAACTAGGAGGACGCGAACATGCTGCCATGCAAATGAAACGACTAGCTTGCAATAGAAAACGAAAATTTACCGTAGTACCTAAGTTATTCATGAATGAGTTATAGCATGCCAAGAAATGTGTGCACATGGCTGGTATAGGCGAAGACCAGAAGTGAATCTAAGGGAATCCAAGGGGATTTCCTGTATCGTTGGCCACATAAATGTGACCGTATACTTGATAAGGACCTACGAAAAAATAAAAACTCGCTCTAGCAATGAAATGCAACCTTTATTTCTACGATCGGTCCGCCATTAGTTTTTCTTTCGTCCCAAGGAAGTCTGTATTAATAAACGACTCGGCCTCGGTGGCGCTGGGTAGTGTCTCACCTGCCAAACAAGAGGTCGCGGGTTCGAGTCCGACCAGGGTAGGTATCCAGGGCATGGTTATTCGTGTACGTACAATTGTAAAGTTTGTCGAGTACCCCGATATAAAATGGTCGATATGAGTTGTATTCGATCGTTTGGGGATTAAATAATTAACAATAAGATTTTCCCGGTGAATTTATTGCGGAAACGTTTTCCATGCTTGGTAAAAGGTGATTTTCTAATCACGACAATGATTTGACGTGCAAATTTTCTTCCACTTTTTACGACAATGTTCTCACTGCTGAATCAGAATTAACAAAAAATTCTGTGGAAATTCAAACACAGCAGTAAATGTCTTGTTAGATGTCAAACAAGTAAACGCCCAATACGTTACGTATATTCAATTTTTTAATTGTAACACTAATGTTTAAAAAATTTATCAACAGCCGTGATGTCTCCATGCTTTTGGGTTTCACCGCGTGGAGAAAATCCACGCGGTGAAACCCAGATGCATGTGGACATCATCTAGACAACGTCGCGGAAAACTACGCATCAACTTATCAATGATCGTTTTCGTATTTAGAAATTGAAGCCTATATTTTCCATCAACGGAATACGACTATTAAATTGACTAACAATACATATTTCACATTATATAAATGGACGCGTAAATACACGCGATCTCCGTACTGACGCAAGCAATTTCTCAAAGAACAACACTCATAAGTTACATTAAGTACTTCGGGAATCGTGTTGAACTTTGGCGTTACCAGAACGCATCACCTGGAGCGAAGCACAAGAAACGTTTCTGTGGCCTATAATAGTACCATCGCCTCGTCTTGCACTCTCTGGATCATTCGCAAAAATTACTCTGATTAAAATGCGACACTCTACCTAGCGTAGATGAAGCCTCAACGAAGAGTTCTCCTCTCTCCGAGGGGCTGCCTTTATTCAACCCTTGGGCTGCGGGAATTCATGATTTTTGCTGCCAGACTCTGTAGAAGAGACCCTCTGCGTAGGAAGCACCCACTACCATGAGGACTGGTCTGGTAGAGTTAAGCCCCTCAGCGATCCTTATGATGAGGAAAAGTGTCCAAGTGCAAGATATCCAGGTAGGAATAACACTTTTGGGTAAATGCCGCAGTCAGCGTACAAAACGTGCCCGAACTCTGAGGGATTAAGACCCAAGGGGATCGGGTTGGTGTGGTGACTAGAGTGTTGGTTTCCCACCCCGTGGGCTCGGGTTCAAATCCAGGCGGTGGCAGAGAATATTCAAAGACTGCCCAATCCCTGCTTGAATGTTGTGTGTAGGACATTTCAAGCGCAACACTCCGTCCGTCGGATGGGACAGAAAGCCTTGGTCCCCTTAGCGCCTTTCGTTAAGAGCAGGCTAATGCCGACGCCGGGTTTCTCTCCAACCTTCCTTACCTGCCCTTTTCTCATGGCGTAAATGACCTAAGCTGTCGGTCGCCTACTTCAAATACTGTACCCATACCATTAAGACTCAATCACTCTCTTTTTTCCGTCCCTATGAGTGATACTTCCAGCGATACGTTTTCAGGGATTAATAGAGTGATCGCTTGACCCATCATTTTCTGAAACACACGGTCATTCCCTCCGAACCTTTGTACATCGCTTAATCCGTCACTTTCCGTATTTACAACCGTATTTTCAATTAAAAGCCAAACGAGGCGTTACAATCGCCGAAAGATGCCGTGCGTCCTGAAATACTAAAATACGGTACCGGCGATAATTTCAGCGACGGAAAAAGGGACGCGCAGAGTGATGGAAAAAAAGGATGGTATTACCATCCCTGCAACCATCATGGAAAATGATTACTTGAAAGCAGTAGCGGATACAGAAAAAAACTCAAGGGTGGGAGTCACAATAGATATCTTGAGTTACCTTTACTTTTATCGTAACAAAAAATAAAGTCACATGCAGAGTTTAAGGAAATTTGAAATTAAGAGATCGTACACATATACCAGACAATGCCATCTTATGATATGAAAAAGTTACAATTGTGGTTCTGTAATGTTTGACAACCAATGAGGGCTCAGGGGAGCCCTTCGAGGATACAACGCACCGGGGCAGGGAACCAAGCCAGTGGCATATACGCCCGATCACCCGGGGAGGGGAAGGAGAGGAAGGGAAATGGAAAGAGGCAATGCCCGCAGTGCCCGACTACGCCTCTGGGAGAGGAAAGGTGCGGAAGGGACGGGAGAGGGAAAAAAACCCCAACGCTATAAAAGCGAAGAGGGCCCTACTAATTAGCGAAACCAGGCAAAGCCATTAATGTGCCAGCGATTTAAGAGGATTTTCCTATGAGGAAGAAAAATCCATCGATCAAATCGCAAGATTGTAATGTTTGACAATACGAACAGCCCCGCAAGGGGGAGGGGGGCCTACGCCCCTGTATCCGCCACTGCTTATAAGTGTAATTGTTCCGCCATCAGTGGATCGCCTGAGCTTTCGCTAGGAGGGGATTGAAAAAATGACCGTGTGATTCAGAAAATGATGAGTCTTAACTTTTCACTCTTTTGGCCCCTTAAAACCTATCGCTGGAGCGAAGGGCCTCCTTATCCGTTCTGAAGCGAGCATCAGAGGCCTATCATGTGGTCCAGAGGTCGTAGTAGTATGCCTGCACCTGTGCGAGGTTATGGAGTTTGTGTTGACGCGGCAGATCCTTGAGTTATGTGGGGTAGGGGGCGGTGTTTCCTTTTATGTCCAACCCCCATCCCCTTTCTCGCCCTCGTCAAGGTCACATCCAGCGTCCTCGGATTAACAGGTGGTCGCCTCGCTCGTGGTCGGACGACGGCGCGCGTCAAAGGACAATCCTCTGACTCTCCTCAAATGTCGAGCCCGCTTAAATGACACCTAGTTCATATAACTTAAAATTCTTGAACGCCCTGTTAATTTCTTCATCTCAGTTGTCCGACACCGCGTTCTTAACCACCGTTATTCTTCTCTCTTTAAAAATGCTCTCTCTTGAATATTATAAAAGAGGATCCTCATGTCGGTCTCTAAAAGTTTTGTCAACCACCGCGCATTTAAATGGGTTTACCAAAGTCGCCACTCACTGACGGACAAAGCGATCCGAATTTCACGGGGAAATAAGATATAATTAGATCGAAATGTATACACCTGAAGATTTTATCTATCAAATTATTTACTTTTCAATGTTATTCCTCGTAATAAAAAAAATTAAACTGAAAATTTCGGATAAAAGTGGACCGCATTGCACTCATCACCACGCCACGGACATTTTTGAAAACCGATGTAAGTGCAGCCGTAGTGGCAACAGGAATCAGCTTTCTATGGGATGGAATTGGGCCTCTTTTATGCAGTCCACTTGTAATGTCTACCCTATTATTGGTCCCGCTATCCATCCCTAGGAACAGTGGCGTAGCAAGGAATTTCGTTCGGGGGATCCAAAACCAGGGTGGGAAATATTCGAAAAACAGGGAACTAAGAAGAGGGTTTTAAACTAATTGTAACATTTTTCATGACCGAGAAAACTTTATCTGTCAAAGGTATCTTCTACAAAGTAATGATTTTTCAATATTGTGTTTTATTTTATGTAGGAAAGTAATTGTGATTTTAAATTTCGGTGGGGAGGAGTTTCGGACCACCCGGACCTCGCCCCACGCTACGCCAATGCCTAGGAATATTTATGATATTTTTTTCATTTACACTGACTTAAATGGTAAGTACCGATCCCAAGAAATACTCCGATTCTTTTCACTCCGCGTTCCCACCCGCACCTTTCGTAATAACAACCTACTGCACCAACCTTAATAGGGTAGTTTCCTTCATCAAAGAAAGCGAAAGGCATTGATTGCGATTCGTTACCCACCATTAGTGTATTCATAATTTACAAATTATTTGGTTTTAGAAAATCCCAGTTTAGACGAATGGCAATGGTCACTTTAAATTGCATTTGAAAAAGGCCAGATTGGCGCCCATGCGATGCCACTCCAAGTGACGTCACAGAAACCTAGTTTCTATACGAGTAGAAAAGAGTTTTACATCTTCTGAGATTACCAATGTATGCATAAGGCACAGACCTCAGGGAAACATGCCTTAATAATCACCTATTAAAACTGCCTAAGATCGGAAAGTTTCCTTCGTTTGATAAGTTATTAATAATCCTTATTTAAGCCAAGCGCTACCTGCTAGCAGGGTACTCTGCTATCTGATAGCAGCCTGCATCGTATCAGCGCTCAAAGCCTCGCCCCAAGGTCACCTCACACGGTGTAAGTGGGAACCAGAATGACGTCACACGGGCCTTTCCCAGCATTCATACTTAGCCGTCGCGTTTTCGCGTGCTTGAAAAGTTTCACTTTTCATTTAATCGCGAAAAATACATTTCGTCACTAAAAAATCTGAAAGCGTGAAATACGTACTCCATGAGTAATAATCTTTCGATTTAGGCAATAAAAAAATAATAGGAAACCACTCTATTCCATCTTTCTCTTTCATAAAGATCACTTTATTTACAGACTTCCTACCTTGATCAATACCATTTCTAGGGATGTGCGAGTACTTAAAAATTCGAGTCGAGTACTCGGTACTTGACGCGAGTGATTCGAGTAGCATTACGAATGTCGAGTCGAATCGAGCAGTTTCGGTTACAGACCTGTCGAGGCCATAAAGTTCAGAAATCTGCCGACAGAATGCGCTATCATGAAACTCTTTTTGCTAAGCTAAGTTCCATAGTTCATTCGCTTCGTCTACTAATATTCCATGAATACTCAAGATTCATAAAAAGCGTTGGTATAACTTTTAATAAAACTTCCCAATGTTCCCACACCTTGCAGCTTTGGAAAGAAAGTACTTGTCCAGCTACACAAGTGTGTTGTCTATGACATTTTTCTGCAGGCAATGATACTGTAACGTAGAGACGTAAAGACCTGCTGCCTGAGCATGTAGAACTATTGGATTTTCTGCATGAAAATTTTCAAGGTGCAAATATTACATTTACGTATACATTCTTAATTACAATTGTACAAATATCTTTATTGAGGGTTCTTCTGAGTAGTTTGGAGGCATACATTGACAGCATATTACTAGAGGTTAAGTAATTTCAATTGTGCTTATGGGACTGTTTAAGACACATTAATTTTCATTCACCTCTTAATTGTGGCTCAACTACTATCAACTACTGCCTAGTTCAAGAATTACCATACTCGACTCGAATCAACTTGAAACTCACGAGTAGTTTTCAACTCGACTCGAGGTGAAAAAGTACTACTGGCACATCCCTAACCATTTCGTCTACCTATCCCTCCCTGGATCTCTCAATGCCCTTCGAATTATTCAAAAGGCAGCTTCGAAAAGTAATCTTCTTTTGAATTTTTGTTTTATCCTCTTCATAGTTTATATTTATCAAAGCTTCAAATTATAAGTTTTATATCTAATGCAAAGGCCGTATGGGCCCTTTTTTTAATAATTAAATAAAAATAAATAAATAAGCCATTCGACAACGCATCAGTCCCGCTTCCAACAGGAACAAGCAAATTACCATTGCAGATGCTATTGAGGAAACGACGCATAGGACGCGTCGTACGTATCCGAAAGTAGCACTATTGGCTTTGGGAGCATGAGATACACCTATAGTGTGTGTATCGTAAGTTGGCGCACGGGCCCGCGAAGTACCTGAGCCGCAAGCAAAGGAGGGGAGGAAAGGACCGACAAAAAAACTGTATGGGACCGACACAGGTAGTTGGCGGGTCCGTTAGCCCCAAGGTTCTTAGACTGTAAGAACCTTGCGTTAGCCCGTCCCTTTCCTCCCCCCGACGAAGGCATCTAGCACCTCTAATTGAATTATTAACTTTTTTTACTTCCTCATAATACTTAAATCTAAATAGCATATTTGTAAAGTACTAAAAAAGCTAAGAAGAATGATATAAACCACGAAGTGCTCCGATCATAAATAACGAAATGGTCGAAAGTTAAAACAAAACATGCAGTGTAACTGCTAAAAAATAACTTTCGACCATTTCGTTATTTATGATCGGGGCACCTCGTGTTTTATATCATCCTTCTTACAACTTTTTTATTACTTTACTAAATATGCTATTTAGATTTAGATATTATGAGGAAGTAAAAAAAGTTAATAATTCTATTATAGGTGCTAACACCTTGTCGAAACTAGTGATGGGTCGATCATGAATGATTCGATCAAAAAGATTGAATCACTAGGTGAATCAAATGACTCATGATTCATGTCGTTAAACAAGTCGATCATCAATCATCAATAACTCCGACTTCCGGTTTCATATCAATCATCCCGGTTTCCTGTTTATTTCAAAATTTGGAACGATCGATGTTTGATCTCTTTTCGTCAGGGCAGAAATAGTTAAGAGAAAATTAAGTACTATGTTATAAAGAACTGAATACTTATGTAATTTTTTTCTTATATGTTTTCCAGCAGTTATCAGTATTAATAACACCAATACACGTAAAAGGAAAATATTAAGATGACTCTTGTAGGAGAACGTTAAGAAGTAGAAGTTAAAGCTGTTAACATTTTATTGTGCCGTTCATAAAATTATCCTGCAGATCAGATTCATGCATAGTGTGTGTTGTATTTTGTGTTATATAGTTAGAAATCATTCTATTAGTGTTAAGAAGCTGTGGCAGTTCCAAAATATTTTCATGACACTACTTCCTTCATTTTTGCAATCTAATTTACTTATCTAGGAATTCACAATCAAAATAGTAAATGAAATGATAATATGGATAGCAATCAGCGTTACCAATGCTCTTCGCAGATGAGGCAGTATTTATTCTATTATTCAAAGTGATTTATTACATCCATTGATTGAGTCTTTTCGATTTTGATTCCTTTTGAGTCTTTTCGATCATGATTTCTTTGAGTCTTTTCGATCTTGATTCCTTTGAGTCTTTTCGATCATAATGATTGAATCAATTGATTGAATAATTTATGTGACTCGACTCAAAATGATTGAATCACTAAAATGATCGACTTTGCCCATCACTTGTCGAAACACCTTCCCTCCCCTCACCCCCACTTGCTTCAGCCCCACCAGCTCACCCGCAAAGATAATACGAACACAGAAAAGGCAAGTGCCTTTCCTGGCTACTCCGCAATTTGAGCATTTAGAATGAGGGTTTTCAGGCGCCTCACCCGAATGTATAACAAATTTCTTCACTCACAATCAGTTTTTCTTTACTCCATCGATAAGAAGACGAACAAATGACGCTTAATTTTAATACAAAGTCATTTACCCACACGATGTAGAATTATCCTTTTAATTTATAGCTTATACCGGTTGATTATGAATAAGAATAGACAGGATAACATATTTATTCACATTTGTCTAAGATATAGGATACTCTGAGAGACTTTAGACCGATTTATAAAAATAATTACCAATATTTGTAAATTAATATTGACGAAAAAATTGGCTTGGCAGTTTTGGGGCGTAGAGAAAAAAGTCAATATGGACTAGACGCCATCTATCATTCTTCTAAAGAACTATCACTAGACTGCCGAACACGAGGTGTTGAAAAATGAATTTTAGTGGTTTCATAGCTGCCGCGGTGTCTTTTCTGGATTTCACTCCTCACTTCCATACTGTAACTATACTATTTTTCAGTCCGATGTGCCTTCTTCCATGATTCAAATCCATTTTGAATTTCCAAAACACGTGTAAATTACGGATGAGCACTTTTAAAAAATTACGACACTGAACGTTACACAAATTCCACTCGATTTTTCCTGGTAACTCAAAATCGACCAAACCCCGCGCTAATTTTTACGTTAACTTGAAATGGACCAAAACCCGCGCTAAATTTTTCGTTAACTTAAATTCGAACAAACCTCACGTTAATTTTTTAGAAACTTAAAATCGTACAAACCCCTAATTTCCCCTGTTAACTTAAACTTTATCTAATTTTTGCGCTAATTTCATCAAGTTCGTTGCAAATGTTTCCTTTGAAAGCCGCCATTGACGTTCGGGTACGGAAATCACATTGTAATCTGTGAAATCACAAGTTCTCCCTAATGTTAATTAATTGATAATTTTTCTATGAAACGGCCTTTAATCCAGTGATTGCTATACTCTCCTCTCGACCAGCCTACTTTCTGGTTGAATCGCAGGGAAAGAGCGACTATCCTAAAGGCCGTTTTACACGGTACAAGGAATTGCGCCGTCCGACGTACGTGCGAAGGCTCAATCAAAATTGCGTCGTGTAAAGCGGTGAATTGCTAGAACACATGCGAGAATGCGTGGATGCGAGACGGCAAAATAGCCCCTGTTCTAATTTCGTTCATGCATTCGCGCAATTCCACGCCATTTTAGAAATTAATGCAGCTCTAACCTGCGCAATTCCGTGTACCGTGTAAATCGGCCTTAATGAACGAAGATGGCATCAAGTAGTCAGGCTGGTAGTCAGGCTTTCATGCGCGCTTCCGGAGAAGTGAGTGCGTGTGTGAAACAGAAGTAGCTATAATACTGCGATGTAAAAATATGATTTTTCCTAAAAAAAATCACGTCTTATTAAAAAAAAGGAGAAAATAACGGCCAACGGCTCCTTAAATTATAGAAATTTTCGAATATATTTTATGAAAAAATTACGATAAATTTTAGAAGAACATTTCAGATATCAAGAACGAAAAAAGTGAGGTACGTATTCATAAAGTATATTCGCTTTCACAAAGAGATAAACATTATACCTATTGACCAGCGAGTATTAATTTTATAACTATATGTTTTATTATTTTTTATAATATAATGTTTTTTGTTAATTCAGTTAATTTGAAAAAATATCTATTCGAAAAAAAAAGAAAATCCAAGAGACTCAATCCGGGTACCCCCACTCAAGAAGAGACCACTCTCACAACAGCACTGCGACATACGTCAACACAATACTGGTCTGAAGAGAATTCATCGCACCTGTAATGATTGCAGCGTCTCCAGTGGAATTGGGTGGCCAATCGTGGAACGAATCACATTATTTATTTTTTTTGCTGAATATTACTCGAGAAACTGTTCCGATCATGGTGAAAGTATAAAAAAATTCTATTTTCATCCAATTCTGAGATATCCTGAAAATTTCAGCGCCCTAGCCATTCAGGAGGAGGTCGAAATATGAGTGGCAAGATTTTGCTCCGGAGGACTTAAACAACAAGGAAGCAAGAATAATGAAACGTGGGAAAAATAGAAGTGCACCTTCGTTGGCCTTTTTTGAACATACGTAGAGAGGAGGCTTGGGCGATCAATGGGAATGCATAGAGGATGCCCAATTCCATCCCATAGAAGGCTGATTTCTGTCTTCACTTCGGTTGCATTTAAATCGGTTTAAAAATGTCCGCAGCGTGGTGATGAGTCCGATGCGATCCACTTTTTTCCAATAATTTGCAGTATAACATTTGCCATTTCGAGGAATCACAATGAAAAGTAATGAATTTGATGGATCGCATCATCATCTGTATATTAAGGTTTATACATTCATTTGTACATTCCGATTGCCGGCCTCGGTGGCGGCGGGGTAACGTCCTCGCCTGCCAAAGAAAAGGTCGCGAGTTCGAGTACCGCCTGGGTAGGTTTTCCCCGGTCCGGTTCATGTACGTTTAATTGTTACATTTGTTGAATACCCCGGTATAAAATGGCCATTTTGAGTTGTATCTGTTGGTTAGTGAAAAAAATTTAAAATATTCCGCTAATTATACCTTATTTCCCCGTGAAACTCGGATCAATTTGTCCGTCAGTGACGCGAGTGGCGACTTTTGTAAACACTTTTATATGCACGGTGGTTGACAACACATTTAGAGGCGACTTGAGGATCCTCTTATGTAGTATTCGTGGAGGCGATAATCCGACACACCTTCCCTCACTATTACCTGCGGTCTCGCCGAGCGGTGAGTCTCCAAGGCAATATGTTCCCGTCGGTCGCGTCGACACGTTACATAATTAAGAAAGTTACCGGCGCTGCTTCTCCATCCTCTCTCGTTTTTCTTCGCGGCAAGACACAAAGAAAACGTTGTTACTCTCAAACCTTTTTTGCCCGTTGCATACTTTCGGATGGAAAAGTAAAGGGGAGAATTTGCTTAATTTTTGCCTTCAACTCGTCAGACCGCACCTATAAAATGCGCTGCAGGCAATAGGGTAGTTTCCTATTAATTTTTTATTGCCAAAATCGAAAGATTATTATTCCTGGAGTACGTATTTCACGCTTGTAGATTTTTAAATAACGATATCTATTTTTCGCGATTAAATGAAAAGTGAAAATTTTCTAGCGCGCGAAAACGCGACGGCTAAGTATGAATGCTGGGAAAACTCCCGTGTGACGTCGTTCTGGTTCCCGCTGCCGCAAGTGAGGTAACCTTGGGGCGAGGCTCTGAGCGCTGATACGACGCGACGCAGGCTGCTAGCAGGTAGCAGAGTACTCTGCTAGCTGGTAGCGCTTGCCTTAAATGAGAATTATTAATACCTTATCAAACGAAGAAAACTTTGCGACCTAAGCCAGTTTTAGTAGGTGATTATTAAGACATGTTCCCCTGAGCTCTGTGCCTCATGCATGCATTGGTAACCTCAGACGATGTAAAACTCCTTTCTACTCGTACAGAAACTAGGTCCCTGTGACGTCAGGTGGAGTGGCATCGCATGGGCGCCAATCTGGCCTTTTTCAAATGAGGATGAAATTGACCCTTGCCATTCGTCTAAACCGGTATTTCTAAAATAATTTTTTTAATAATTTCTAAAATAATTTCCAAATAATTTTTATGTTATGAATACACTAATGGTGGGTAACGAATCGCAACCAATGCATTTCGTTTTCTTTGATGAAGGAAACTACCCTATTGCGATCCGACGCGGAGATATTCAACGCGTCAAGTTATTAAGATGCCGATCTGTCAATTTAATAAGGTGTCAATTTCATGAGATAAAAATTAAGGAAATCCGTGCGATTCGTTAGAAATTGCTACGGTCGAGCAAAAATCATCACACAGGATTTTACCATGAGTCTTCCCTGAATCAATACAGACACTGCCTGTTCGCGGGAAAGTTTTCGGAACATTTTTTTGCTCTCAGAATCGATGTGAGCATAGTAATGGGATTATAATTTACATCTTCCCAATGTTTTTATGTTTTAATACACTAAAATAATATCCACGTTCTAGGAAAATAAGGACATACCAGGTTATTCCACCGCAGAACTTTAAAAAAAGAAGCACGTAAATTTCACTTGCTTGTTTAATTTTAGGTTTTGAATAAATAAATCCGACCTCTACAGAACGGTCTTTCAATGCTATTCAGAACGTAGGGTTATAGATTAGGAAGTGGCATTTACCAAACGATATTGAAAATTAGTTTACGGAAGTAAAGGTCGGCCACTGGTTATTAGGAATGGACTTTGAACGAAAAATATGGCCGCTAGCCGTTGAAGAGGATTCTCGCTGAATACAGGTGGAAATACTGGTATGGTATGGTACTTGGAGGAGGCGACCGACAGCTGGGGTAATTTCCGCCATGAGAGAGGGGTAGGTAAGGAAGGGTGGAGAGAAACCCGGCGTCGACATTAGCCTGCTCTGAACGAAAGCCGCCAAGGGGATCACGGTTTAACGTCCCATCCGACGGACGGAGTGTTGCGCTTGAAATGTCCTCCACACAACATTCAACATGCAGTGTTCGGGCAGTCTTTGAAAATTCACCACCGGGATTTGAACCCGAGCCCACGGGGTGTGAAGCCAACACTATAGCCACTACACCCACCCGATCCCCGGTTGAAATATCACTGCAGGTACTCCTCGACTGACGTATAAGATACGCTCGGAATACTTGGTTGTAAGAGGGAAATTACCTCACAAGTATTCAATCATTTACAGTCCACAATCTACCCTGAAACTTTGTGGTGCCGAGTGACTTTTTTGCTCTCTGATGTTCACGTACTTTTTACGCACGATAATTAAATCTAAGTACTACAAGAACATTATGGCTAATAATTTAAAATGGCGGAAAATCCTCTGTTAAAAATAATACCGCGACGGGAACACTTAGCCGAAATATGTTCAAAACTTATCGTTTTTCAATAGTTTGGTCTTAACCTCGGATGGTCCTAAGTCGGGCGGTCTTAAGGCGGGAAGTACCTGTACTCGTAAAATAATGTGTTCGGTTGAAGGAAAAGTGGTCGTTAACGGAGTAGGCCGATGAACGGAGGTGATAGTTTAGACAGGTTTCGCTGAGATGCACTTCCCCATCCTATGAACGTTGATGCCTTTCCTCTATATCCCGTAGGTCTTCACAAACTTTACCTTCTAGAAAATCAAATATCCGCATTTACTCAGAGAGACAGTAAAGGTGTAATAGTAATCGGGGGAGATTTTAATCATCCATCCATAAACTGGGATACTTACACTGTAAAACCGAATTCAAGGAATAAAGAAATCGGCGAGGTATTACTCAACGTACTTGCAAATCACTCTCTCGCCCAAGTAGTTGACAAACCTACGAGAGGAAACAAGCTATTAGACCTTTTAGCAGTAAGCGATCCTAAGTTGATAAAACAAGTCGATATTATTGACGGTATAAGCGACCACAGAGTAATCTTTGCAACGTTAAAAGTTGATGTGGTGTCAGCCGTAAAACCAAAACGCAATATTTACCTATTCGATAAATGTAACTTCACTAAATTTGGCGAGATGCTTAATGACTCCTACAAAAAATTCGTTGTTACATCAAAGGACCAAAGCACAGATGTAATATGGACACGTTTCTTAGAAATTCTGCGCCAAGGAATCAACGAACATATTCCGCAAAAACTGAAATGTGATAATAAGGAACCTCGCTGGTACAATAACGATGTCAGAAGAGAACTTAGGAAACAGAGAAAACTATACAACTTGTACAGAAAGTCCATCACGTCTCGTAATAAATCGAAGGAACTTGAAGCTAAAGAAAGTTACGCTGCTCAACGCTCAATAACCAAGAAATCAATGCGAACTGCAATGCGAAAGTTTAAGAAAAAAGTACTTGGTGAATTACTCGAAGAAAATCCGAAATCCTTTTGGTCGTACGCGAAAGAGCTTTAGGGAAAACATTCAACCGTAGATTCGTTATTTGATAAAGATGGTAAACTTGTCACCGAAAATATTGACAAAGCTAACACTTTAAATGCCCCCTTCGAAAGTGTATACACTACTGGCGACACTCAATTCAATTTAGACATCCCATATACTGAGGATTTGATGGAAGAAATATCTATAAAACGTGATGGGATAACTAAACAACTACAATCGATTAAGAATAGTAAATCTCCGGGTCCGGAGGGAATACCCGCGCGTGTCCTCAAAGAGTTAGCTCCACAGATCGCGCTTTACTTAGAGATCATATTCAAGAAGTCACTCTCCGAAGGGAAGTTACCGCCCGACTGGAAAATTGCCAGTGTTACACCCATTTTCAAAAAGGGAAACAGAAATGACCCAGGCAACTACCGTCCAATTTCCCTAACATCAATTATATGCAAGATACTTGAACAAATCGTTGTTAGTAATATCATGACTTTCTTGGACAGACGTAACTTCCTCCATGACTGTCAGCACGGATTCCGAAAAAATAGATCCTGCGAAACACAGCTCGCGCTCTTTCTTCACGACGCTATAAAATCTGGTGAATCGAAAAGACAAGTTGACGCACTATTTCTAGATTTTAAGAAAGCTTTCGACACTGTACCTCACAACAAACTTTTATACAAATTACAGTCATGCGGATTAAACGAAACAGTTGTAAACTGGATACGCGACTTCCTCAGAGATCGTAAACAAAAAGTAGTTCTTGACGGAATTAGCTCTGATGTTGTAAAAGTTACATAAGGTGTTCCACAAGGAAGCGTAATCGGCCCCCTGTTGTTCATTATATACATTAACGATCTGTGCTCCCGCATTAGCAGTAAAATACGTTTATTTGCTGACGACGCTGTCATCTATCGCGAAATTAGTGATCACTCTGACTATGGAAATCTATCATCGGACTTAAACAACGTTCATTTTTGGAGTCAAGAGTGGGGACTCGAACTTAATCTGAGCAAATGCATGGCGGTACATTTTTTGCGGAATTCGTCCAACACTAACAATGTTTATGCAGTGGATGGCATTAACATAAAGGCAACAGACGAAGTGAAGTACCTGGGAGTTACGATAACCTCGAACCTCACGTGGGGAACTCATATAAAGAATATATGCGGTATAGCCCTGAAGAAATTAGGATTCGTCAAGCGTATTGTGGGAAGATTTTCGGATGAGAAAGTAAAAGAAAGGTGCTATTTCGCTCTCGTCCGACCGCACCTTGAATATGCAGCGAGTGTATGGGATCCAGTGCAGAAAGACTTAATCCGCGAGCTGAATAAGATACAAAGGAAGGCTGCGCGTTTCGTCAAAAACCGCTACGGGCGTACAGACAGTGTTACCCAGATGTTAAGCGAATTAGGCTGGGAGCCGTTGGAGACTCGGAGGCTGCGCGCTAGGCTTAGATTGCTTGAACAATTAAGAATGGATATGTTTAAGAGCGACACAGAGAACATAATCTTAGAGCCACACTATATTTCCAGGTCCGACAGAAGCGATAAATTAAGAGAGATTTTTAGCCGAACGGATAGATATAAAAATTCGTTTTTCCCCCGAACAATAAAGGACTTTAATAAACGCTTGTCCCAACCTCGTTAGAGCACTTCTTTTTTTTTTTTTTTAATAGCTGTAAACGGCTGGTGTCCTAACACCCCCTGCCACACGCCTTTTAGGCGGCTTGCGGGGTATTATGTAGATGTAGATGAAACTTTAAATCATCTCTCTGATCATCTAAGAGGAACTCAAACGGTTAATGAAACATTTTCAGTCTGAAATATAAAAATCAAAAGGCTATATAGAAGCAAAATTTTAATTTTAAAATGAAAGATAGTAAAACAAAATTTGGATTAGGCGTGAATTGGACAAGAATCAAACTTTATGAGGCTAGGAAATGGCATAATCCGAATAAATTCTTATTAACAGTCAGAACTGTAAAAAGCAAAAGGAAATATAGTAAAAAAAATAATTTCAAAATGAAAAATAGAAATTTAGATTCTACAAGAAATGGACAACAATTAAACTTCAAACCGCCGCGGCGCGCGCCGGGAAATAGCGTAATTTCTTACACATTTTCTTACAGACTTCCGATTATCTATGTCGTATTATATGCATTTCTTTCTCTATTGGGCCAATCTAATTTGGCAATATTGCTGTGCGTGGACATCTTCAATAAAATAAAACAAAATACATAATTAATCTCCATTCTGAGAGTCAAAAATACCTTAGGAAAACTTGTCCGTCAACAGCCAGCATCTTTGTGGGACCAGAGGGGACGCTCGAAACTCCCTCAAATTTTCCGCTTCCGTTTACTGCAAAGTGGGAATGAGAAGAACTTTTTAAGATAAGAAGGGAAAAACAAGGGACAAAAAAAACACAAACTGGAGAGATAAAAAGAGAGGAACAATATGGATGGAGAGAGAGAGCTCTGGTCGAGGCGCGTGGCTGATAAACAGACACGGTCGCTGCTGTCTTTTGCCCCACTCAGATACAGACATGCATACACACATCGGGGTCAGTGTTCCCCAATGGGGGGTCGGAGCCCAAGGGAGAAAAAAATTGTGTGAACGATACTAAGCCATCCGTGTGATATGGTATTCGGAGGAGGCGACGGACAACTGAGGTTATATGCGCCACGAGGGAAGGGTAGGTAAGTAAGGGTGGAGAGAAACTCGGTGTCGGAATTAGCCTGCTCTTCACAGGTGCCAAGGGGACCACGGCTTAACGTCCCATCCGACGGACTGAGTGTTGCGCATGAAATGTCCTCCACACTTCATTCAAGCAGGTATCGGGTTGTCAATGAAAATTCTCTGCTACCGCCGGGAATTGAACCCGATCCCACGGGGTGGAAATCCAACACCCTAACGACCACACAATCCCATCAACCCTTCTTCATACAGATAAAATAAAATACATCCACAATAAGAGAGCGTGGTAGTCTAGTGGTTAGAGTACTTGGTTGCTGATCGAGGGTTCCTAGGTTCCAATCCCGAGTAAAGACGAATGCCCCAAATTAAAATCCTCGGACTTCCCAGGGAAAAGAAATGGCTCCCAAAACACTGAATGAGTGAAATTTACACGCCTGAGTCCTTTTCTGTGGTGAGCTCCTCCCTCACCAAAGGAAACCAACCATCTGGTTGAATCACTGAGTAAATGAGTGAAAACATCCACATTCCCGTGTGGCAGGTACAACGTCGTGGTATAATAATCTTATTACACGGCAGGTAAACAATTGTTGGTTTAAAAATATAATTTTTAAATTATCAATGGCGAAATTTCTAGGAATTATGCCTCTTTGGAAAACGATTTTAAAATGGATACATAATGAATGTTTTTAAATAAATTAACAAGAAATGATGCCCGACGATCTTACAATCACATACAACCGCGCAAGCCACCTCAACAGGCGTGTGTGGTGTAGGGTATCAGCCGTTAACAAATGAAAAGGATAAATTCTCTCGTGAAATTACGCCTGGCATTTATGAAAGTCCTTTCTTCCTCAGGGGGAAAACGAAATCCCTTAGATATCCGTTCCGCAAAATCTCATAATTGATTTATCGTTTCAGTCTGACCTGGAAATATAGTGAGGTTTCAATATGATGCTCTACGAGGCGCTCTGAAAGATTTCTGTATCTATTCTTAATTGATAAATCAATATAAGTCTAGTGCACAACCTCCGAGCCACTAGCAGCTCCCAGCCAAATTCATTTAGCGTCGTTTTTAGGCTTTCTTCATGCCCCTAGCAGTTTTTGACGCATATCGCAGCATTTCATTAAATTTTAACATGTTCACGGATTAAGTCTTTCCGTGCTGGCTCTCATAATTAAAGTGATGTTTCCCGAACGCAATAAGCATGGGTGGACGGGAAGAAAGGCAAGAGATGGCCCATAATCTTATCTCATGCAAGGCGTCGTGTCCTTACTGAACCACTCACTCATAAACGCACGGCCCAAATTACTTAAGATATATCCACGAAATTTTCAGGAGATATTCATTCCCTCATGCATAAGCGCAAAAAGTAACCCCCGTAAAGTAATAGAAGCGATTAATGCATGAAATGTTGCTTGGAAACCCCATGCGATACCGCATATATATAGGCACAATATAGAATATGCGAACACAGATTTTTTTCCAATAACTTCGTCTAATTGTAAGTTAAAAATCTCGAAATATAGGGAGGGCGATTTCAGTGATGTAACTTTTTATTCATAAATGAAATAATGCATAATGCTTGCATTCGACGATAATGGACCAATATTCATAGCTATCATTCGGCATCTTCATTTATGTGATCGAAACTGCATGAATGTATATTCAAAAGCTGGGGGAACCTGTGATATTGTGTCGATTTGTCCTCAATACCGACTCTAAAATAAACCATGTACCTTAATGAATACGAGAATATATCATTACCTTGAAAAATTAAGGAAAATGCAAGGGCACCAGGATAATTTACTAAATTGTAAATCGTGACTGGTGTGATACGTCATTTCTCGCCAAGATATTGATGTCCCTTGATTGAATTGATATTGAATTGACATATGTAAAAGAGAAGAAAAACGTAAATATGAAAATCATAGTTGATAGTAGGGCGGAGTAAAGAAGTGCGTAAAGCCAACCTTCGGATTGCTATATCATGATGATGATGAAAATATGTATGCCCCACGGCATTACATTTCTTGCGTGTGACGCCAAACTACTCCCACGTATTGATTGTTGACAAATAGGCGTCATACGGAGTCAAATATATGGTAGTTTACGCGATGTTTAGGCATGTAATGTTTCAGAAAATAAAGACTGAACACGACCGGTCCAGTGGAAACGATGCGCGATCCAATTAAATCTCTATAGCGAGTGTTTCGAACAATAGGTAATCGGGTCAAATGTATTGTGGTATTTTTAAACTTTGGTGCAGCTAGTTATCGAAACGCTCTCTCATACAGAAGTCATTACGTGAAGATTTCGCCTGATTCTGTGTTTATATCTTTCTGTGCAAATTCTTATGGTATCGAAGAAGAAGAATAAAATACTTTTTAGCGTTAATTTGATGTATTCGGTCGTAATGCGACGAATTCAATGTGAAGTTTTCAATTATCTTCAAGTGTCTTCTTCTTCTTCTTTCTCTGCCGCTAATGGGTCGCTGTTCTTAAGAGCAGGCGCGCACTAGGGCGACCACGACCTGCGGCACACGACCACTTTTAACATTGCAACTAATGGAGCGACATGCACTAGGCAGATTGCGACTCGTTGGTGGGACCCGAGTCGTCCGACCAAAATTTTTTAATTTGGTCGTCCCCGACTAAGCGGTCGTTGCGGCCAGAAATTACACACATTCTTATGGCGCGCCGCGCACTGACTCCGACTTCACTCCTACCCGACAATACGAACTGAGCAAGTGGACGGTGAATGTGTTTTGCTATCGTGGGTGTGGTCGTGCTCTGGTCGTAAGGTGTGCGACAGAGATCTTTCGTGGTCGTGGCCATGGTCGTGGTCGCGATAGTGCGCGCCTGCCGTAACTAGTCGTATCCAAGTCACACGATTCTGGACATTCACTTCGGTCAAGCCCTTCTTCCTCAAATCATTCACGACACAGTCCCTCCATCATCTCACACAGGTTAATTCTTTAGTTTTTCTCTACGTTGGGAAGAAATATTCCGCAATTCAAAAATA
Source organism: Ischnura elegans (assembly GCF_921293095.1). NCBI lineage: Eukaryota > Metazoa > Arthropoda > Insecta > Odonata > Coenagrionidae > Ischnura > Ischnura elegans. The sequence goes on along the minus strand of NC_060253.1, from coordinate 82,459,215 downwards.
CAATCGATATGGGCCGTTCTCCTGAGGCTATAATCCCCATCAGATGATTTAAGAATCAACGTTACTATAGTCCTCGGGTTGTAAAAGTACTTAGATGTTATTATTTTAAATAGGGCGTCGGGTTTTCAGCAAACTACTAACAATTTGTGTGCGCAAAAATCTAACTACGAAGGGTATTTGATGAAATTTAGGGGCTGGAATTCACGGCTCGAAGAAAAAACCGAAAGCTTCACAGCGATGACAACAAGGAACAGATAAAAAAAATAAGGCAAAGGGTTTTTAACTTTACATTTTCACTGCAGTGTACGCAAGAGCAGTGGCGCAGCGAGAGGGGGGGGGGGGTTTGGGGGATATACCCCCCCCCCCCCCAGAGCTCAGAGAAATGTTTAAGTTTAATCCAGCTTACTTAATTGGATCGATATAGCTAATAGAATAGTGTAAGGATTATTAAAATATACCTCAGAAAACCGTAAAACTCACCACTTTGAACCATTTATCTTAAAATTCCGCAATTTATTAATCTCGCACCTACCTTATCGCTTATCCTGGTGGGTATTCCATGCTCCCCCCCCCCCCCCCCCCCTCCGGTATTAGTTGCACCTAAACCCCCCACCCCAGCCTTAATTCCTAGCTGCGCCCCTGCCCAAGAGTGACATGCTAAGCCATTGGAGGAGGGATTCAATGGCACTATGTAACAGTGGGGTACGCAAAATAGAAACATCTGCGGCAGGTTCATTGAAAATTCATTTTCCCAATTACCAAATCGAAGCCTTTGACTTCAGGGTAGGATAAAATACGAGTGACTTCCCGCTTCCGCGAATGCAGCCAAAACCTACAAGGCAAAGTGCCAGCATGAAGTCATTTCAGGATTAACCCGATGCAATAGGGTAGTTTCCTTCATCAAATAACACGAAAGGCATTGATTGCGATTCGTTACCCACCATTAGTGTATTCATAATAAACAAATTATTTTGTTCTAGAAATACCGGTTTAGACGAATGGCAAGGGTCAATTTTATCCTCATTTGAAAACGGCCAGATTGGCGCCCACGCGATGCCACTCCACGTGACGTCACAGGGACCTAATTTCTATACGAGTAGATAGGAGTTATACTTCGTCTGAGATTACCAATGCATGCATGAAGCGCAGAGCTCAGGGAAACATGTCTTAATAATCACTGATTAAAACTGGCTAAGGTCGGAAAGTTTTCTTCGTTTGATAAGGTATTAATAATCCTTATTTAAGCCAAGCGCTACCAGCTAGCAGTGTACTCGGCTACCCGCTAGCAGCGTGCGTCGTATCAGCGCTCAAGCCTCCCTCAAGGTCACCTCACAGGGTGGCAGCGGGAACGAGAAATACGTCACACGGAGAGATTTCCCGGCATTCAAACCTAGCCGTCGCGTTTTCGCGCGCTAGAAAATTTTCACTATTCATTTAATCGCGAAAAATAGATATCGTCATTTAAAAATCTGAAAGCGTGAAATAAGTACTCCAGGAGTAATAATCTTTCAATTTAGGCAGTAAAAAAATAATAGGAAACCACCCTATTCTAAAATAGGTATTAGTAAATTAAAAGTTACTGGCAATTCTCCACTAATCACTTCAATTTTCCTTATACGACCGGTTTCAATACATTTTGCGTGACGTACGATAATATAAAACGTACTGAAACCAGTCGTGGAAGGAAAATTACGGTAGGTACTTGCGGGAAATTGCCGATGGTTTTCCAATTAACTAGCACTTACACTATTTACTCCAGGGTCACCAGATTTCTCATTTGCCTCAAAGGCTTATTCAGACGCTAATATATGTTTAACCGTAGTTCATTTTGATTTTTAACTTTTTTGCCATTGCTCAAAAACTTTTTGCAATTACTTAGTTAAAGGAAATTTATGTTAATTGAATAATTTTAATAAACATTGATCAGCTGTGTGTTTGGGGAGTGCGTCTCCCGCCGCCTGTTTGAATGTGTGGGTGTGGTTGGCCGGTGGGCCGTTCCTGGGCGGTGAGAGCGGAGGGTGGACTTCCTTTTTTTTGGCAGTCTACAGTCCGCTCTCGAAGGGACAGCACGCGAAAGAAAGTGTGGAAAGAGTCTTGTAATTTCTGTATCTATGTGCGAATAAATCATCGGGCCACTGAACACTATGAATTTTCTATCTTTTTTCTCCATTCCCAGTTATGATACCGAAGTTGGGGGTTCAAGGTTGACCTCATCAGTGTCGATTGTTGAGAAGACGCCTTGAGCACCTATCTTTTTTGCAGTTGTTCTGAGATTTTGGAAAAACCCCAAATTCATTATATGGTCCACACGAAACGAGGAACGATATCCAAAGGAAGCCGTATAAAGGTTGAAGAAATAAAATTTTGGTGCAGAATCGAGGTTTTAGTCCTGGAAGCTTATTCTTCGGATAAATTCGGCAACGTGGAATTGGGACGTAGGATACCAATAAGAACGACCTGACCCTAAAAACAAAAGGAGGGCAAATGAGGAAAAATTCATCACAATTTTTACAACTTGGAAAATTTGCAATCTGTAATTAAATAAGCACAATTAAATTTAATTCCCTTCAAACTAATTCGAGGCGTGTACTATATATTACCAAACGCATATACGAAAATTTTATGCTTTTCAGGTTTCAGACAAAGGTTTCCAAAATATGGAGACACTAATTAAAAACGACTTTTAATGAAAAGGTTTTCCAGGTATAGGATAACATTAAAAACCAGCCCTTTATACGAGATCTATTCTGTGTGATTTCTGGAAAGACCTTATATGAACATTTCTCGGAGGTAATTGGGGTTTCCCTTCTGAAAATATGGAAATAAGGCTACCTATTATGAAATGATAAAGAAACTAATTGCTTCTATATTCGTTGGATGAAACTCGAAAGAAGAATCGCATCTGCGATTCGCGGAATCAGCTCATACTCGAATTTTCCAAATTACCTCTCAATATCGATGCCCTCTCCCTCCGTTCAAATCCAAAGCTGTTTTTCCGAAGGAGAACTCGTTACTACAGCAGCAATAATTGCTCTTGTGCCCACGTCACTGGCACTCCCAACGCGGAACAAAGCGTCGCGTAAAAGCGAGGGTTACCGAGCTGAAGATTTATGAAACTCTTATTAGACCAGTTGTAACTAATGGAGCTGAGACATGGAAATTATCAAGTCAGGATGAAGAAACCCATATATTTAAAAGAAAAATATTATAGGGAGAACCTACGGCCCAATTACAGATTGAGATATGGGAAGAATTAGAGTGAACGTGGATATAAATGAAACACTAGAAGGGAAGGATATAGTTAGATTTGCCAAGTCACTTCGCCTGAGATAGTTGCCCAAGTAGGAAGAATGGAATAGGATAGAGTGGCCAAGATAATATACATAGTAGCAAGATGGAAAGTGTCAGATGAAGAAGAAGATCATGGATGAGATTGCTACAGAATGTGGAGGATTACTTGGCAATGGGAGTTACAAGATGGACGGAGATAGCAAGAAGAAGAATTGAAAGGAGCATAAACAACAACTGGTAATTTCCACATTTATAAAATATGTGTAACTCCACTACTGACCATGGTTTCAACTCACTATGTTATTTTCAAGGCAAAAAGAAGACATAGAATGTCGACACCGTGGTTGGTAGTAGGGTTATCTCTTGATGTGTGGAAATTACCATTTGTTGTTTATGTTTTGCCATGGATACATCGCACTTCCACCACGTCAAGCCTGAAACGATTTCATAAATGAATGGAGGTCTACAATGGCGAAAGCCAAGGCCCGCACCGGGATGTAGAGCTACAGTTGATGATGAATGAAGTAAAATATATGTTCAATCTTCTTCGAGCAGCTATGCGAATAACCATGTCGTCAATGGAAAACAATTTCCGCCTCTATCCCAAGCAGGGAGCATTAATTGATGACTCCGCCGACGTCTGATACCTAGCGCTGCAGTCGATCCGAAGTGGGAGCCAAGAACGGAGAAGAATTACGAAGTAAAATTATGCCCGATATGGCATAATGAACAGTTAGGTTTCTCATGGAATGGGAGCACTTATACTTTAAATTCCAAACACTTAATAGCAATAGAAATATTTTTTCTCTTGAGAATAATGACAAAAGTTCTAGGATTCATAGCATACTGATTGCTACATAAGCGTTTTCATTTCCAAAGTATATTAATGTAAGCTTCTGATTATTTTCATAGCAATAAATATTACTGAGATCCCAGTAAAGAAAGCATAAACCAAGCTTGGAGAAATATATTTTACACCACTTACTGTAATGGAGCATAAAAAAGGTGCTTTATTACAAACGTAAGTGAATAAAGCCAAATAAATAATGCATCAAATAATTAATGCAGTTATTCTTTTATTTTAGGGATACTTTAAGATAAAGCATAATTTTAAATGTGGACTAGAAAATATGCTACAGCAACGATTGGTCAAAATCAATTGTAGCATTTTTTTAAAGATTTTTATGCGAGCGGATACACTGATTCACTCAACATTCAACTCTTTACTTTTTTGCTCCGCGATTTTAAGTGAGGGATGCCATCGATGTAGGACGTTCGTTCGTTGAAAAGGATCGAAGAGTCATTTCAAAATCTCATGCAGTTACGACGCTCAATTTCGGTTCGGGAAAATTTATAATGCCTTTGATTTCTCTGCTATCTGTACGACTAATTTTATTATCTTTGACCACAACTTGTTTACATGTCACGACTAAGCCATTTGTTTTGATGAGAAATGAAGGGAGCGAGAAAAAAACGGAATGAAATGTAAACGAGCGATCCGCACGTGCCGTCGTCGGACACTTGTTTTCCTCGTTGCTATGTGACGTCGCCATCGCTCCCACAATGCACCCGGCGGACTCATGCCTTCCGACTTCCTGTTGGCAGGCAGTGAAGATTGTTTTCCATCGAAAGGGATTGGTCAAAGGGTCGCTGTCGCAGCTCAAACAGACACAGAATCTAAAAGGATGTTGAACCGCGGGTTAGTGAGAGATAAGCAATCGAAAAGCGCCAGAAAACAAATTACACCGCCATCGCTCGGAATGTCAACACAAATAAATACAAAGGGAGGATGCCGAAACAGAGATAGGTCACGTGACTGATGCTCGTCGTGATTCTGAAACAAAATAGAATTAAAAACGAAACGATTCGAAGTGAACTTTTAATTCAATATCCTCTAAAATGATAAATATGTGTATCAAGGCACTATAGTAACACATCCCTGTGACAGGAGAGAGCAAATATTGGGAGAAAATTTCAAACTAAAAACACAAGCATGCATTAGATACATTTTCAAAAGGACGTATAATAAAAACATATTGCATTCACATAAAAATTTAGGGCACACTCGGAGAAAAATTCTTAGTCACATGATGTCACGATAAAAGATCGGTATCTTTCACTTCATAATACTCTTTGTTCACGTAGTTAACATCGTTCAATATTTTCATTATTTAAGCCCAGAATTCCAGTCACCATATGGATTTTATTACCTACATTTTAAATAGTTGTATTATCCAGATTTAAATTTATTAAAATTGTTCTTCATTGTTCGTAAAAATTCCTCCAACGGATAAAGGTGCTTTTCAGGAAACTTGATGTCAAAGAGGCGATGCTCTGGACGAACTTTTATTCTCTTGATTTGAACGCTTCCTCACCAGGTATTTACGTGAAAAGTGACGCCAGGTAAAAAGTGTTGATTATGCCCTCCCATACATACTCACCTTTTATGATACGAAAGAAATGCAGCGTGCTTTTTTCACGAAAGATCAGGGGCGGTCTGGCCCGGTCGGCTGGTCGGCGATCGCCCAGTGCCCCGAGCGCAGGGGGGCCCCACAACGCTCGCGTCTATATTGAAGCGTACGCGAAAGGTGTGATAAAAACAACACTCAGATTATTTGAACCCAATTTTTTTCCAATTATTTAATGCTACGTTTTCATTATTTGCTCTACATTGGATGCATACTCAGTGTGAAGAGATTATGAAAAAAAGTAAATAATATAAAGGTGTCAGAAGATAAAAGCGAATATGATGCTTTTTGAAAGGGTTATATGAAAAGGTTATTTTAGAGATTTTATATATTTCATCGCAGTTTCAAGGAATAATTTCATTAAATAATATATAATAGAACCATGATGCATTATTAAATGTTATAAGCTGTGAAAGTCTCACTTTTCATAGCATTTTTCATACGAAACTGCTACTTTTCATTAATTTTTATCTGGTTTTTAACAGCCAGAATAGCGACAGAATCCATTTCCGGACATTCACTTTCCTTAAATTTTCCGGGGGAGAACACCCGAATCAAGGCACCCCTAATCAAGGTGAGGGGGCCCCCATCGTGAGCCCCAACCGTGGGCCCCCAATCCCCACAAACGGCCCCTGCGTAAGATGGAGTCTTGTCTTCACTGTTATTTGTATTAGTTTCTCTGAGCATTCATCTACGTAATGCTCCGCAATACGCTTGTATAGGCGTGTGGTGCAGGGTAATGATACCAGCCGTTAACAAAAAAAGAATAAAAAAGATGAGGAAATGCGCGTAGTAAGCTCGGCCTTGTTCTGCTACCTTGTAACTTACGCGAGACAACTGGAACAACTGTTTATCATAAGTTTTTTAAAAAGTGCCTTCAGATATTGGGACTCACTGCCCGAAACCTAAAAAAACATAAAAATTCCACTTATTCGTTTAGTGATACATTATTCATGACTAGAATCAATTGAAATTTTTGTGTTTTTCAGGTTTCAGGCAGTGAGTCAATAAATAATATATACTAAAGTATGTATTATTTATGACTCAAATAAATTCGAATAAAAATTAATTTGTGAACTTATTAAATTACATCTTTCGTGTTCTTAAAATTATAAATTTTTGATTTTCCTTATTTTCCCTCTTTTTATTTTACTCATTACTTATATTTTACATTATTACGGTTGTTTTCACCCAATGCTCTCCTTTTTATGAGCCAAATTGTTTCTTTTTTTGGAATGGAATTTGCTCCGAAAGTGACCCGACTTTGCTCCGATTTTCTTAGACTTCGCATGTGACTTAATTATTTTTTTATTGCGATTAAAGTAACTCAAGATATATTTTGCGATCCCCCTTGAGTTTCCTCTGTATCCGCTACTGCATGTGACTGAGCAATAAATATTGCTCCCACAAAGGCTGGTGGCTCAATAAGGAAAAGGACTCAACAGATTAGATATAACTTCTTCCATCTTGTCATTTAAGTCCACTTCGTCTAATGCTGAGTCTCACTCCCCTTGCCTGCCGATGCAAATGATCTTCCTATCCTCTGAGTTCTTTACGAGCCATCCTCCACATCTTGTTAGTGAAGTTGTATCCCTGGCGTAGTAATGTGGCGTGGAACATGCTTGACGATGAAAATTGTGTCGTCTTGTGGCTCGCCAGGTGTTCCTGTTGCTTGGAGTGCGTCGAATTCCTTGAGGTGTTTATCTTTCACTTAGGTTGGCAAAAATTTCAGATTTCAACGCAGTCATCTGCATAATTTATTCAACTTCCGCTTCCATTCTATCTCCTTACACCTCTTCCTCTTGAAAGAAATAAAAGCCAACACCAACAAGTATCATAATTTCACATGAAAAAAACCGATAGTGGGTCGCGAAACTTCTGAGCGTAACTCCAGGGTGATCACGTGGCATATTACTGCATGCCTAAAAGAGTATAATAAGCTCACTTTTGGGAAATTGCACCAAAAAAATCTGAGCCAGCCAAAAATGCTATGCTTCAAGTTTTACGCCCATAGTAAATATCGTTAATTCATTGCTTATTGATAAAATCAACGAAATTTCAATTATACTGGAACACACGACCTCCATATTTTTCGATAAGTGATGTCAGATAGCGCATGCAACACGGAGTTTGCTCTTTGACATTTGTTCATTTATTTTTCCTGTTGGGTAACTAGAAAATCTCGGAATTTCCACACCATTTTTAAGACTATTTGATTATATCCTCTTGGAGTAAGTAACAGAATTTTTAGAAAATTCTTTATGATGAGCGAAAGTTCTTCATCGAAGTAAAAAACCATGCATAAAGACCTGGAGAGAGTACTGTTTTGTTCCTCTGTGTTATAGTGCATGTAATTCTGTTTCGGGAAAGAGAACAAAATGGATGATTGCAGCTCGAAGAGATTTGAAGACGATGCCATCTCATAATCGCATTTGCGCTGTTGTGAGCATCATTGCAGGGCAACATTTTCACTTATCATTTAGGCCGTGTGCAAGTGAACGTCACGATGGCAAGAACTAATGGCTTAGCGTTTAGTCATCAATATTAAAGATGCAAAAACTATGGTAATTAAACGATAAAATAAAAATAAACTAACATAAAACTGATCTGGAGAGCTTCGTGGGGATCTTTGGAAACCGCATATTAAATGCTAGGATAAATTTTACAATGCAATGGTCAGAAAGTTAAAATCAGGGTAATATGAAGAACATTCACGAAAATATCCATGATAAAAAGAAGAACACAATGGTAATTTCCACACTTTTAATGTCACAACTCAGCAACCGACCATGGTAACAACACGTAAGTGTCATTTTCAAGGTGAAAAAACCCAGTACCCTCTCGGTATATATACCCAGGCCAAGGTAGGAGGTGGGGGCATATGGAATTAGGTGTAAGGGAGTGGGAGGGGAAACGGTTTTGGTGAACAAGTGAGTGAAGGAGTCGAGTGGATCGGAGTGAAGGTCAGGGTTTTGACGTCATGGGGATGCATCAAAATCGAGCCGGATACGATTTTAAACATTCACGAAAAGTTTATGTCAAGTATTTGCATTGGATTGCACTGTCCCCGCGGGAAAAGTCCATGGAAAAGTGCGACTAGCCACAATCAGGAAATGTACCGCAGCCTCGACATAAGAACACCAACATAAGAATTATCGCGAAGGCATATTATTACGAGCAGTGAGAAACTCTGTGGACGAAGACGTCATCCCTTCATTCTCTTGGCCTTGTGAGGGATTGAGCAACATAATTCACCTCTGCACGCTAGGCTGCTCATTACACACGCTCACTTAGAGGTGAAAAAAAATTAAAAACGCAACAGTTAATCTTCGCTAGCTCTTGGTATCGACGCGAAGGCAGAAATAAAGTTGGACGGAAACTATTGATGGCGCAGCAGGATATAAAGGAAGTATTGATGCAAAAAAAACTTCAGACGTATCAAGAAAATAATTGCAGAGGAGGAACGAAAAAATCGAATCATTTTTTGAGAATGATGAGGGTGTAATTTAATGTGCACTTTCCACATAAAAATTTTAAAAACTACAGTCGACAGAATTGTCGTCGCCATTTTATCATACATTCGCAATGGTTTCCATGGCGTTTAACCCCCGTTATTTCTGAATGCACCTCGTATTATCGTTGAGAGGTATCGCATGGCACCAAAGCACCACGGAGAGAAATGAACAGACCCATCAAAAAATGGCCTTTACCCGCCCCAGCAACAAATCACTGGCTTAGGCTTTCGAAGTCTAATAAATTGACTCTGAGAACGAAATAATTGTTAATCATATCGTTCCAGATGATATGAAGTCAAATCTTCATTACGTGGAATCATAAGTTCCTTTCACACTTGTTTTATCTCTGACATCGACAAAGACATCATCATATTACAACCTCATTGCTATAGTCTGAATAAGGGTCATAACTATGCAGACACTTCATCAGCGGGAAGTGGTGGAATTGAGCAAAGAACCAGTGCTTCTATCCCGATGTAAAGATGCCTAATTGCAACACTCCAAAAACTGAGGGCCGATACAAATTTACAGGCCTAATCTAAGGAATGTATACATTTTCAAATTCTTGCAGCGATTAAGGATAAATATTGATTTTTAATGGAGCAGTATCTATGATAAAATAAGAGTTTTACACATTTGCATACAAATTTCCCGCAGATAACTCCAGCTATGATGTACTTTTCACAGAAAAGTTTTCATTTTCCTGTTCTTCAATGTACTTTAGGCTCCTTAATCCGAATCTGAGGTTAGTTTCCAAAAATTTTCTACGCATCATTGCAAAAAAAGGCCAAAAATTGTTTCTCTTTTAGCTTTTTTGTTAATAACTCTGAATCTGTCAACTTTAGGTTTAAAACTAAAGAACACAAAATCTCCCATACTTCTTCATGTCTTACCCGTAAGATCTCTTTCTACAACGAAGCGTTTAAACTCCAGCTGTTACTTTTTAAATCGGTGTTTTTTGCTTGTCTCCGCAAAAAAAAGCAGGCTGATGCCGATACCGGGTTTCTCTACAAACCTAACGTCAGGTCAGCTACCACCTGTGGCGGATCCAGGATATGGACAAGTGGGGAATGTGTGGATTAAAATTACAGCAGTAGTGGGGGTCGAAAAAAATTATGGTATTTGTAGGAGGCGACCGACAGCTGAGGTCATTAGTGCCATTAGGGAAAGGTATGGAAGGAAGGGTGGAGAGAAACCCGGCGTCGGCATTAGCCTGCTCTTAAAGAAAGGCGCCAAGGGGACCACGGCTTAACGTCCCATCCGACGGACGGAGTGCTGCGCTTGGATTGTTCTCCACACAACACTCAAGCAGGGATCGAGCAGTCTGAAAATTCTCTGCCACTGCCGCGTTTTGAACCCGAGCCCGCCGGGTGGAAAGCCAACACTCAAACCACCATACCAACACGATCCCCTCGGAAAAAAAATTACCATTCTATCTAGAGTAAATTGGATACCCAAAGGAGGGTCTATAGCCCCCATAGCCCCCCATACATCCGCCACTGCCTACCACAAATAACATACCATACCAGTAAAAATATGACTTTCGGCTAGCTTTCTTTTCAATTTGGTGGCGTCGCGCGTCGACAAGGAGAAAGGAAGGAGAAGCGAAAGAGCGGTTCACATCGCATTGACACGACAAAACAGCAGAGGAACGCGTTTCGCAAGCACGACTCGCGAGGAAGAGGAAAGGGAAGACTGTCTCCTTCCGGCGCGACACCGGAAGTTCCGGCGGCGTCTCCCGCCACACGGATTGGCACCGGAGGTTGGGGGAGGAGGGAGGACTGGGAATTTCGGGAGTGGGGACGCACGTCGACGCTCATTTGTTATGCGAGGCGAAAAGGAGAATGGGCACGTGCGAAACCGTATTTCAAGCGAAAGGACTTCATTCGAGGACGGAGGAGTCCAAAACCCAAATTATTCCAATGAATGATAAACGTAGCACAACAGCGTTCACCACAGTACAAAACCTGGTCACTCACCAGGTAGAGTAAATTACTATTAGATATTTACCGAGATTGCTGAGAAGAAATTAGATAACATTTTTAATGAGCTAATACAGACGTCTTTATTCAAAAAATTTATTATTACTAACGATTAGTCGTTAAATAGTATTTGGTGAGCTAATACTGAGACCTTTATTTAATAATTTATAATTACTAATAATTATATTTGTACCACGATAGTTTCTTTTCAATGTTTTTTCCCGCCACTGCGTGTTATAGCTTGTTGCGTAATGGTCCACGTACTTTTATACAGAATCAATGCTGCATGCTTGGGGAGATAATACGTCAGACACATATCAGTGCACGGAACTGTGGTTACACCTGCTTGTATCTTCGTGGATCTTAGTACGGAATACTCACTGAGCAAAACTGTCTGCATATATAAAACACTACAATAATAGCCACGTTTTCGCACGACAGGTGTTATAAAGTCAGCAGTTTATATGAGTACGTATTTATACAAATAAAGTGTGCACTGGTAAGGTGATTAGACTTCGGCGAAGCAATTACTCAAGTATTTAACAGTAACTAGTGATTCCTTGAGGTGTTCGTTTGGCAAAGTAAATCGAGTGTTTTATCGTATCTATCAGACCTGAGAATATAGTGTGGCTTTAAGATAATGTTATTTATGTCACCCCGAAAAAAATATGTTCTAAATTTTTCAAGCAATTTAAGCCTTGTACACAGTTCTAGAGATGGTCTGAACTCTGAAGGTAGTCTTGTAGGAACGAGTTTGCAGTAATATAAAGTTCATTTAAAAGATGTACTATCTAGTAATTCTTTAAGATGGATGGCAATAATGGCCAACATTGTTGTGCTTCCATTCTATATGGCTTGAGGCCTGTTTACACGATACATTAACACGTACGAGTTAATGCACGTTTGCGTGAATGATTTTTGTGGACCGGAACGGAACATGTATGAATGCATGAACCAAATTAGAACATGTTCTATTTTCTGTGCATACATTCGCACAAGTTGGGTGGTTACACGGTGCATTTTGGCGTTCATTCTCGCGTTCATACATTTAGACATTAACCCGTACGTGTTATTGTACCGTGTAAACAGGCCTTAAGAAATTGTTCGAAAAGAGATTTTTACAGTGGACATATTCAAGACGCGAAAATAGGTATCCTCAACTCCAGGTCTTTGGTACGCCAAACATCGATCAGATAGCGCCCGACATCGCGAGTAACGTGATTATCATGAAGAGGAGCAGCCTGTATAGCCGTCTTTTCCAGCGGGCGACACCTAACGGGCCAAATTATAAGCAAACACCTAACCTTTTTTGCCGCTTCTCCTCTTCCCAGTGAGGATGCCATTCCCCATGCCAAATCTCGAAGGAGGGGGGAACCTCTCACCCCTTCCACACGTCACGTGACCCTTATAGAGAGAGAGAGGGGAAATCTTCGATTGTTGCCCTTTCAGCGGAAGGAGGTAGGTCGCCATATCGACGCCAACGAACACGGTCGTATAAGAGGCATTCGCCGAAAACAGAAAGGTCATTCCCCACTCGAAAGACTAGGAACAGGTGACTATCGCGTTCCTCGGCGCAGAATTTACATTATCAGTGAGCGAAGAGTCCGGTAAAAAAAATAGAGGATAAAATGAAGCCATCTTTTCATTTGCGAAAATTAACCTCCACATACTTGAGTTGGATACTATTAATCTTACCATTTCAACATTCATATATATGCTAAAAAAAACATCTGGGGCTTTTCCAGCGTAGAGACTGAATAAAGGTTTTCTCAGGTTTTCATCCGGGAGATAGATTTCATTTTGTCCAACGTTTCGACGTCCGACACGTTCCTCATCATCAGGGAATGATTCTGACGCCATGACAGCGGCCTGCATTAATATTTGTTTTGCAGTTTTAATATCTTCCGTTGGTCATTTGACAACGAATGGGATGAGACCACCACTGCGATACAATCATAAATACAAGCCATAGTTATGGCACCAGCACAACTCGGTGTTCGACTGTCGAATACTTGTCAATGTTCGACTGTCGACTGTGACGCCGCGGAGCGAAGGCTGAAAGATTCCATAGCAGAATACGCGACATACGCATTACCAAACTAAAGATGTAAGGAGTTCGCCATCACTGGCGTACTGTAATCCATATCGACTTCGCATGTGTTCTAGCAATTCACCGCTTCATACGACGCAATTTTGATTGCGCCTTCGCACGTGGGTCAGATTGCGCAATTCCGTGTACCGTGTAAAACGGCCTTAAGCCAGCATCACTCCCTATTGACGATGAAAGTGTCGGACCTCGACATGTTGGATAAAATGGACTTTCTCATCCGGACAAAAACCCGGGAAGACCTAATTAATTTTTTTATATGCTGCTAAAACTGTAATTCACTAAGCGCATACAAGAATTTCACCAGACGAGAAGCACATCACTATTGGCGAGAGAAATTGGCTCGTAACTCTTTAACGGATAAGTTTCCTTCTTATGGGAGTGGTGAGCCTCGCTATGAGCAGAAATATCCTCTGTCTCATTCGAATGACCTCTCCTCGCCCTGTATGTAGCGCTGGACCGTTCCTCCTCTTCTCCGTCGACTTCCCCTTCTCCATTCTTCTCCACGCTCATATATCTAGGGCTTCTAACCTTTTTCTCGTCCCCCTTCCATTGCGTCCTCGTTTCAGGGCCGTTAAGCCCTATCAGACTCTTCACTAGCATTTCCTTAGCACTATTTCCATTATAGAAATTAATTTTTTTCAGGCAGTAAATGACCTTAACCGTTCACAGCCCAATGTTCCCATATTGGGAAAAGATTTATAAAAATTCATGAAAATTATATTTCGTATCTGTGATTACTTTCATAGCTTTTGTTAGGTAAATAAAGTATTGAAATATTTTTTACACTGAATCGCATGACTTGTTTATACATTGGATGTAATTTATGCCTTTTCAAAATTGGTTATTTTTATCACTTCTGTAGTGAGCATGCGGTTTATTCGATATTTTTCTCTACACTCGCTCGCCAGCAATAAATGCTCATTTATTAAAAATATCAATATATAATAAATTATTAAACTTAGAGTATTGGTCAACTGTACATTTACTTTTCAAGTAATAACCAAATTTTTTGGCGTGTTCCCATTTGGGTACATGTTTGAAAACGTGTTTAAAAATGTTTTCTTTCATAATATCTCCTAATTAGTAGTAAAATAAATAGCGTATACAAAAAAATAAAGAGCAGTTGGTAAGTTTATTTGGTCTTTAAAGGGTTAATAACAATAAACTAGATTCAAAACACAATTCATTCCTGGTTTTATTTAATTACGTATTCTTTTTACAAAAAAAAGGCTGACTTCGAACTCTCCCCTCCCCAGGCACACGCATTTTAGGCAACTATCGGAGTAGTATTTATACGATTCGAATTATTTCTGGGATGAGATAATAAAAGTAGTAATTTTTATTTCATCTTGACAAAAAACACAACTTCATGTTGTACAATTTCATCAAAGTTTGAATGGATAATATAGACACAACCAGAGGAATGCCTGTTTTGGGGTTATATTAATAAGCAGACGCTGCAGGTGCAGCGCGCTGGTAATAGTACATGTTTTCCAATACTTTCACACTGCGGTGAAACAAATTTCAAATTACTCTTTAATGGATAAATTTATAATTTTTTGGAGTGTTGAAAGTCTTGATTAGCAGAATCATTGAAATTATTAAACCATTGCAAAATATCATTAACCATTGGATAGGTCATTAATTTTATCGTATCGACTATCATACCTTATCGACTATCGGGGACCTTTTAGTCATTGATTTTGCCATTGTGCGGTTAACTATAAGCATTATTTACAAATATCGTCAATTTTGTGAGATTAGCACACTGTCCATCCTCGCGGTAGAAGCCTCACCGTTAAGAGTTTAATCAGCCGTACGTACTCTTGTTTTGAATGTTAATTCGACCTCTCTGTATTCTAGGTTTAGGATTTGTGATATTTAAAATACACGATTTAATAACAGCAATCTGTATTTCAATTCATATGTTTAATCATTGAAAAGCATTATAAGCAAGAAGACGTTTCATACGAGTAAAATAATGGCTTCAGATTAAACGTCTTCATATTTACCTAATGATCACTTCGCACTCATTTCGCTCTTCACTCCATGAACGACTCCACAAATTTCACCCTTTCTGCTTTCTTCGTCCACATGCTCAGACGAAAGTGTCTGCGGGCAGATTCATCTCTCTTTAGTCGGATAAATGGACGGTTCGAAATTCTCTCGAAATTAACACCATTTCTATGTAATGTTTGTAGTTAGCCACACATGGCAAACTCTCTGTCTATTCCGTATCTCTTTCAGAAGCTTCCTATCCTCACCCTCCACGTTGCACTTCATCGTTCCTCATCCTTTCAGGCACGTAGCCAAAGGGTACACTTTTCTTTTTCACTATAGTGTGCTAAAAACTTAAGAGTTAAACATAACCTGACTGGGAAATAGGCTGGGAAGTTACTCCTACCCCCTGAGAGAGACTTAACAATAAATATGGCTGCTTTTAAAATCGTGTAATTTTATCACCGATGGCCACCAAAAGGCAGCTTCCTTCCTTCTCTTGAAAAGATTCGATGATTTTGTTGTGGGAAGATTTTCGTATAAAAAAGTTAAAGAGAGATGGAATTTCACATTCGCTCGATCACATATTGAATAAGCAGCGAGCCTATGGGATCTGCTGCAGAAATACTTCATGGGTGAACTTAATGAAATACATAGGAAATCTGCACGATTCGTCATAAACGGGTGCTCAGAAATCGTTACACAGATGTTTAACGAAGTCGGCTGGAAGCCGATAGAGCTGCGCGCCAGGCTTGTTAGATCGCTTGAGCAATAGATGTCTTTCAGAGCGACGAGGAAAACATAATTATGAAACCCCACCATGTTTTCAAGCCCGAGAGAAACGATAAATAAAGAGAGATATTTTTCCGTCGAAAAGTCGTGAGGATAGATATGCACATTCGTTTTTTCCCCGAATAATAAAGGCGTTTAATAAATCCTAGGCATAAATTCGTTAGATCATTTCCTATTTATGTGCTAACGGCTGATGTCCTAGCACCTCCTGCCACACCTCTATTATGGCGGCTTTCGGGGTGGTAAGAAATTGTAGATGAAAACTCCTTTGAAAAATTCATGCTTTACTGCGCACACGAAAGACGAGAGATGGGAGTCGAGAAGAATTAAAGTTATTAACTCGTTAAAAAAATAAAAGGTTCACTTTGACGAGCCCGAAAGGTTTTTTTGCACGACAAAGTGGTTCATCTGCTCCTCATTCCATTATGACCACACCAAGAGGCGTGGGAAGGTTTATTCATTCGCGAAGCAAACTCTTAAGCAATAAATTTCGAGATGAAAGTCGCCGAGTTTTCCGTCCTTTAGGATGAATACTACCGCTAAATCATTCGTTTTAGCATTTGGGAGAAGAAATCAGAATGGGCGTGGATTTTTTATGCGGTGGTGTTCAAGGAGTTAAGAATAAAATGATTGCGGGGTGATCAGAAGGTAAATATGGAAGCGTATAATCTGAGGCCATTATTTTACGCTTAAAAAAATCTCGTCTCAACCGAGGAAAATTTCTAATAATGTTTCCCGATGATAAAATGAATGGATTCAAATGTAGATTGCAGTTATTAAATCGTTTGTTTAAAAAAATGTCGTAAAATCCTAAACCTTGAATCCAGAGTGGTCGAATTAATATTCAAAACATAACTTCTTGTGGTAAGTAAAATTTTTGATAGCGAGACTCCAACCGGATAAAAGGATATGTTGTGTGCTGTTATCAAGGAAATAATACCACTTGCATAAAATATTTTTAGATCACCACACAATGGCAAAATAAACGTCTGAAAGGTTCCCATGTGATGGTTAATACGATAATAGTGAAGACCTTTTCACGAAGACTTTCAAATGAAAACAGCATAAAAGAATACAATAGAAGAGTAAATGAAATATTGTCCAATGTAAATTTTGATCGTTCCATTTTTCTTCGGTTCGGATCACATGCACTTCTGCATGCGAATTAACTTTAACGTACAGTTTTTTTTAGGATATCAAGTTCACACACAGGAATATGGCAGTATATGAAGAATACCTATTCACTATTAAAGGATATAACAGCAGAAGATCCAGCGTCAACCTTAACGGCTGCATCTACAAGTGCACACAATATACGAATATCCCAATAGTTGTCAATTACCACGACGGGGATTTAAACCCAGATCCTCCGGAACCGCGGCAAGTGTTGTACCCACGAATATTACAAAAGAGGATCCCCAAGTCGGCCTCTAAATGTGTTTTTCAACCACCGCGCAATTAAATGTGTTAAAAAAAAGTCGCCACGCGCGTCGCTGATGGACAAAGTGAGCCGTAATTCTCGGGGAAATAAGGCGTAATTAGGAGTGTCTCCCGAAATTTCTATATATGATGATGTGATTTATCAAATGCATAACTCTTTAGTGTTATTCCTGACAATTACAAAGATTATACTTCAAAATATTGGAAAAAAGTGGATCGCATTGCACACATCACCGCGCCGCGGACATTTTTAAAACCGATTAAAATGCGACCGAAGTGGCAACAGAAATCAGCCTTCTATTGGGATGGAAAGGGGCCTTCTCCACGCAGTCCCCTTGGCTGTACGACTGCCGCAAGCTACAAAGAGCACATACTCATAGTCACAAGAAGGCATCTAACGATTTGATCGTTGGATTATTCTTCCTCATAGAATGATCCTCCAAAATCGTTAGAACATTAATGGCTTTGCCTGGTTTCCCTATTTAGTTGGGCCATCTTCGCTTCTAGAGGGTTGAGGTGTTTTTCCCCGTCCCGTCCCTTCCGAACCTATCCTACCCCAGAGGCGTCGACGGGCTCCTATCGCGGCGGCGCCTCTTTCCTTGTTCCTTCCCATTCAAACCCCTCCCCGGGTGATCGGGCTATCAGTTAAATTACTGGGTCCCGGCCCCGGTGGTTGTATCCTCGAAGGGCTCCCCTGAGCCTTCATCCGCAGTCACAAGAGAGCATCATTTCGCGGACAGCACCACATGACCCGAGGCTAAAGCACGAACTTAAGGCGCTAAGGCGCTCACCATAGGCATCATTTAGGGCAGATCTGTTCGTCAGATCGGCATTCGAAGCAAACACTTTGTCTA